>NW_026127466.1:0-22241 GCF_022985175.1 Labeo rohita
AATACAAAATCAGAAAAAAGAAAAACCAGTGGGTAAAACATATATGAGTGTTATGTAGACAGAACATCTGCATACTGGATAATGCAGCAATAGAAAAGGTATAATGAGATTTTAATAGGAGTGTAGATTGCAAGATCTTATACAAACATGACAAATATGATATTGTGCACCATTTGACTAATTGATTTAACTATAAGGTGAACATAAGTTTTCTTTACATGTTACATCCCACTCTTTAGATCGAAGCTTCTTCTCAGTAATGATTTCACAGATTCAGCTGCCCATCCAGTCTTAAAAGTTAATGGTAAACTAACTTTTCTTGCTGTCCTCAAAGGAGGATTTGTATTTATGTTTATATTTATTAAATTTCAGCACTCAAACTGTTGCCATTACTTTAATAAAATAATAAATCATGAACAGTTTTTTTTTCTTATATACCATCACACATATTTTATGTACGTAGCCATGCAAACAATAAAGTGAAATAAAAACGTATGAATATGTGTTCAGCTTTATGTTAAACCATGCATTAACTCCTGTAGGTAAACTGAATTAACTAAATAAAACTACATGTAAAAATCTAGTTCCGTTTTTCCCTTCATTACTATTTATATTTTATATGTATCTATAGACAATCAGGTTTTCATACTTTGAAAATATATATATTTTTAAACTATACATTTAGCTAAGACTATGAAACCAGTGTCCAATTCACCGGTAGGATGAAGTGATTGGCTGAACTCTAGTGATCTAGAGTTTCTCTTCTCTATATTAATATCTCATTCTCTCTGATTCTCTTAATAAGAGCACTACTTCACATTTCAGATTCATGATTATTAAAAAAACAACTCAGAGATTGTTAAATATTCTGCAGGTTTTTTTTTTAATAATCTGTCCTGTAATTGAATTTATCTCTTTTGTCCTGTTTGTATCTGGGCAGTCACTGATGACTTTATGCTTTGATCAAATGTAAAAGAGCAGCTTGCACATTCTGCTAAATTGATCCTTTTGTGCTCCTCAGAACATAGAAAGTCTTGTGGTTTTGTAAGGAACGTTTCCTTTAGTGTCCGTCATCAGTAGATCCATGTGTTCATGTTCAGAGTGACTTTATGTGTTTCATTCACTGTGATTCACTACAGCAGGATTCACCACAGTCACTGACACCTGCAGAATAACAACAGCCACATATGAGATTGTGTTTCAAAGCACTTTAATACACAGCAGTCAAACACAACTAACATGAAGACTAAAACAGTGTTTGTGTTTGAATCTGAATCATTTCTCCATGAATTAAATGTGTAAAGGACACAGTCAGCTGAGCTCCAGTGAGTGTTTCACTTCTGTTTGTGTCTCTTCACAGACTGAGGAGGTTTTTGTACGACTGAACATATGAAATGTATCACTGTGATATTTGGACAAGGAACAAAACTCATTGTGACTGGTAAGTCGTCTTTACACTGTTATTACGTTTTTCTCACTGTTTTACATATAGTCTACTCGTTGTAAATATATAAACTCATATTTTTTTAGATTACCTTGCTATTTATTTACAGGTAAATGTGTAAATTCAGTCACAGTCAGTTTTATTCAGAACCTCCAGTAACCAATCTTAAAAATAAACTGAAAGGACTTTTAACTACAGCTTTAACTTTAATTTGTGTTTTCTACCTGGTTGTACATTAAGGTAACACTTCAGAATACTGTTCCGTCATTAATGAATAACTACACAGGAACAAATGACTAACGCACTCTTAACAATTTAGTAACTAATATCAACTAACAAGAAACTCTGATTAACACAAGCGCTCAGCTGAAAGTGGTAGTTCACTATTAGCTAATCAACAACTATTTTTTTCATATCTCCTGGAGAACTACTTTAGAACTACTATACAGGTACATAATTAATGTAAATGATGCAAAATGTATGATTAATTTTAAAGTAAAGGTCATGGTAACCCACTAGTAATGATTCAGGTATTACTAAATGTGTCAGAAGGAATTACTAATTATTTGGATCCGTATTCTAAAGTGAAGGTCATGATAATCCACTAGTAATGACTAAAGTCACTTTAAACTTTTGAGGTTTTTGTAAGGTTCTGAATAGTGGATTTAACTCTATGGATGTAACTCTAGAGTTGTTACTAGTGGATTATCATGATCTTTACTTTAGAATACGGATCCAAATAGTTAGTAATTCTTTCTGACGGATTTAGTAATACCTGAATCATTACTAGTGTGTTACCATGACCTTCACTTTAGAATTAATTATACATTTTGCATCATTCACATTAATTATGTGAGTTCAGATGCAAAAGCCTCTAAATCCGTCTGACGTATTTCTTTAAAATGAGCATTTCTTTCTGCATACTTTGTATAGGTTTCTATGTAAGTACCGGTACTTCTGATTGGGCTGAGGCTGGAATTTAGCGAGTTTGAAGTAAAAGTATTTGATGGACGTATAATATGTGTCAGAGCATTCACTCAGTATCATTATCTCATTTTTGACCGAGATGGCTTTTAGCTGGTTTTGCATCTGAACTCTTCATATATATAAATATATATATATATATATATATAATATATATATATATAAATAGTAGTTACTAATTATCTAGTAGAGAACTACTACTTTCAGCTGAGCTCTATTACTGATTCGTTAATCAGAGTTTCTTGTTAGTTGATAGTAGTTACTGTACTGATAAGAGTGCATTAGTCATTTGTTCCTGTGAAGTTATTCATTAATGACGGAACAGTATTCTGAAGTGTTACCTACATTAATTCTCTTAAAATTATTTTATATGCAGTGTTTATGTATGAATTGTTAAACTACATGGAATATTCTGACTTATTAAACTGTAGGATCTTTGAAAATGAGTTAGTGAAAATGCAAAGATGATTAAAAATGGTATAAAAAGTGTCAGCACCTAAAATATACACAGTGCCATATGCTATATATTCATGTACATTTTATCCTAAAACAAAAATCTAACATGCATTTTTTTCAAAGACATCGATATTATTAAATGCATATTAAAATGAAAATCAATTGTTTTGTCTTTGAGCAACTCATTATGTTAATTAATTATTAATTTATGTAAGAGTAATTGTTTACATGTTGATGTGTAAAATTTCAGAGAAGCAGAAAGTTTGAAATGTACAGTCAGATGTTAACATTGAGTTGTGTGTCTGAGATGAAGGTTTGTTTGCAGATGTTGATGATGATTTGTGTTTTAGATGCTGCTGCTGCTGCTCCTGTGCTGAACATCCTCCGTCCATCCAGAGAAGAGCTGAGCTCCAGTAAAGTCACTCTGGTGTGTCTGATCAATCACATGTCTGGGGCTTTGGCTGATGTGCGTTGGCTTGTGAACGGGAACTCAGTTACTGAAGGCGTCTTCACTGGATCTGCTGAACAGCAGCCTGATAAGAAATTCAAGATGAGCAGTTCTTTAACCATTGAGAGATCAGAGTGGGACAAAGACACACAGCTGACATGTGAAGCAACTACTGCCTCAAAAACCACCAGCAAAAGCATCAAGAAATCTGACTGCAGCGACTGAACACAAAGAATTTAAAGAGTTGTTTGATTGTTTTATGATAACACATAGTATTATTTCCTGGCATGGTGTAATAGGAATCATGAAACTATTCAAATTAGTCAAACAATGCAACTTAGTAGCTTGAACTGTGTCATTTTCTGCAGAAAATATTTTGGATTTAATGCTAATGTATGATAATTTACAACCTGTTTAATAAACTGCATTTAAAAAAACAGTTTCAAAATGAAGTCAGTATTCACTTATGCAATCAATGAAAGCATGAACAGTGAAAGAAATAAACTTTCAATTAGTGTTATTGAGGGTAAAGATCATTTGTGAAGAATACAGAAGAAATAAATACATAGTCTGAATATGTTTGACTGACAATCAGCAAAATCACACTCACTGTCACATGACTAATAAATGAACTAGACATTTTTGTGTTATTAGACACAGTAAAGTTAAGCTGTAAACTGTAAGAGATAAAATGCTCTGAAAAAACCTGACATTCACATGATATGAAAAAGTTCATGCTGAAGTTTGTCTTCTATCAGATGCAGTGATCTGTGGAGATTTTCTTCAGGACAGGAAGTTCAGTCCTGACACACAGGAAACACCTGCTCTCATAATCAGCTCTATGTAAATGAGTTTTAACAGATTCTTATTTTCAGTTTTGAAAACAAATGATCAGGGTCAGTTTCAGATCCAGATCTGATTCAAATATTCAAATTAAAATGTAGGTCCAAGATCATCATCTATTTAAGCATCATCTTTCATCAATAAGATATTATTGTGAGACATAGAGTGACAACTGATATCTGTAATACTGTTATAAAGATCTCATTAATGTACATTACAAGCTTTCAATTTTTTTGGCCATACAAATATTAGCAACTCTATATTCTTCATAGCACTTTTAAAGCATGTTTTATAAGGGAAAAAAAAAACAAAAAACATTTAGCACCAAAGGGGTACTTTTATGTTGTTACAAGCCAAAAAACCCTAATTTGGTTTTTAAGAGTCAACATGCACAAGACTGTCAAGCTTGTAGTGACTACAGTTCACCAGCAGATGACAACCTTGCTTTATTTTATTTCACAGACTTACAGACTTTATTTAAAATCTTACAGTCCTTCTCTGCTAACATCTCTAATGCTAAAAGGGCATGCTACCACAACAAACTTAACAATTTGTCATCCTCCTCCTTCATCCTCCAGCTGACAACTTTGCCACAATCGTCATTAATAAAATTACAACCATCAGTGCACAGTTCTCCACACCACTTTCAAACACATCTTACCTCACTCCATCCAATTTCCTACTCCGTGTCTGTTTGATCCTATTTCATCTCATCACCTGCAGAATTGGCATGTCACACTACTGTTCATCAGTTTGCACCTGCTACCAGTAGCTGCTTACATAAAATTCAAGGCGTTGATGTTTGCCTACAAAACAACCATGGGTGTAAATTTCATTTAACAGTAGGGGGGGGACAATAAATATAAAATTTCTCATGAGCAATTTTTGAAGGGGACACAAATAATACAGTCAAATTGTACTTATAAAGATATGTCCCCACAGTGAAAAACCTTGCTTCTATCATTATTATTGTACACTGTAAAATCCAATAGTGTACCTTACTTGTATATAATTAGTTATCTTTACTTAGTTGCTCTACTTACTAGGTTTTATCAAGTTACAGCTAATTTCAAGGCGAAAAAAAGTTTACTTTCTGCTTTGAGTAAGTCTTAAATATTCAAGTAGTCACAACAAAACCAATGACATGAATACACCAGTGAGAGGCAGCAGTGCGCTAATGTGTTGCTAATGTGCAACAAAACCACAGAAGTAGAAATTAGGACAGTTAGAGCATGCGCAACAAGCAATGTTTTGAATTTGTGCTGACATCGGTTGGCTCCAGCTAATTGGCGAAGAATTTGCTGAAACTGGGAAAAGAAGCAGAGACTGCTTGCATTTTTACCTCTGGACAAAGACACTAAGGTAAGTTATCAAAAAAATAATTGTGTGTAAATGTGTCTGCTAATTTTAACTGACTTAGCCCTATTTTGTGCATGGGCTGCATGTAAAGTAGACAAAAGACAAGTGATTCTGTTTACACTAGATGCCTTTTTACTGTCACAAATGTAAAACTTTATAGTTAGTTTTCTGTTTTGCCCAGAGTTGATGCAGCAAACTCATGTTGATTTTAAGTTAATTTTTTCAATTTACAATTTTATCATCATATATGTTTTAATATGTCACAGTTATTGCCATTGCATGATTAAAACTTTGTGGTTTAAATTAAATGAGCTCTTTGTCTCACAGTAATTGTTATTTCTACAGTAATACAGAGGAAATGCTGCTTTTGAATTGATTTTATGACTGTGGCCTCAAATAGATATGTATAGAAATGTGGACTCTTTCTTTCTTTCTTTCTTTCTTTCTTTCTTTCTTTCTTTCTTTCTTTATGTAACCCTTCTAAAACATGCAACTATCAAGGAATGAATGTGTCTGTAATCTAGAAGCCACAACACCAGTGTAACTTACTTTTATTTGTCATATTTAGGACAAGTGTTTGGGGCAACTGCCTTCTCTGAACATCGGTCTCATTGGCACAGGCCTCAGTACATTGGAGGTAAGATATTTCAAGCTAATACACAGCAGTACAGCAGTTTTTTTTTTTACTCAGTAATCACTGTGCTACACTATTTACAATTTCATTTAAAAAAAGTCTTGCATATGCAGTATACCTCTAACCACTTTTTTTTTTTTTTTGCAGATTTAAGAGGACACTTCATACCCTACAACCCCTAAAATGTATGTTGCTACGTTAATTGTTTTCAAAATTTTTAAAATAAACAGTTAATGACCTCTTTATTGACACTTTGACAAAAACATTTGTACTGTATCACTTTAATGTTTTAAGCTTTTTTTTTTTTTCTTTTTTTTTTCTTCTAGAACCCAGATTTGACAGCACTGCACACCCATCTCGGGCCTTCCTGTTTCATTTTGCGATTACCCCAGATACTTCTACTACTAACCCGCTTTGTAAGTTCTAAAAAAATACACCTTAAACAAACACTTAATTGTGGGAAAATGTAATGTGTATTTGCTCTTATATTACTGAGATACTTCTATAAGATTATTGTTGATTATATACCTCGTTCACCCAAAAAAGAAAACTATGCCATTTAATCTCCCTCATGTCATTCCAAAATGAACAAAAGTCATGGGTGAGTAAATGATAACAAATTTAAATTTTTGGTGAACCAGGCAGGACAGATAACACTGACAAATAACCATCACATTGCCCTACTTAATATTTTATTTGTTTGTTTTTTATGCAGGTGTCTGATGTTGATGCAGTCTGGACACTAATATGTGTTGGATTGCTGACCATCATTGAAGATGATGTATTTCTCCAAATCTTCTCTGCCTTGACCCTGTGTCTTCTGCCATCATTGTTCAGGGTACACTGCAAAGAACAGTCTGTAGAATCTACATCAACTGTTTGCTTCTGGAATGTCATTTGGTACATTTGGATTGACCTAATACCATGAAAAACACTTGGAGATTCATTCAAAGTGTGGTGCTTTACTTGGGACGAAACAAAACCCTGAAACTAAAGTGACTTTTTGAACTTTAATTATATAATCCATTGGCAACATGTGCAGCCTACCCAGTGCCATACTTAAACTCATCCTCCTACTGCTACCTCCACTTCTTACACTAAGCATACCCTAAATCAGATTGTTGTTGGTTTGTATTGTATCAGATTGTTGTTGGTTTGTGTAATACATTACCTTTAACTTTGAATTGTCACTGCCTTAAATTTATGTGTCATATGAATGGAACATTGTTTTCATTAATTTGTAATGGATTTTTGAAGCACTTAAGTTACTAGACTAGTTAAATTACTACTATTACTACTTAAATTAATAGTTAGTCATTTAAGTGCTTAGTTGCATTTACTTGAACAGAAAACTAATTTATTGCTAAAACCATGCAAACCGATAGCTTTACATAAACCAAGTAAGCATTACTCTAGCACCAGAGTAACGCTTACTTGATTTATTTAAGGCAATCGGTTTGCATGGTTTTAGCAAGTAAATTAGATTTCTGTTCAAGTAAATACAACTAAGTGACTCTGAGTTACCAGAACTTGCGTGTAAGTTTACAACACTAAATAAACCTTTGTAAGTACAAAATACTGTTCTTATTTCACTTTACTTGCTTTTTTCAAGGCAATCGGTTTGCATGCTTTTTTTAAGTAAGGTTTACTAATTAGAATTTATAGTGTAGCATGGAGACTGCGCCATTATGGTTATTTTCAAAGTTTTTCTCAGGTTCAATGACAAAGCAGATTTTTCTTCAAAACTATTTATTGCATTGTTTATGTTGTTTACAGTCAAGCCATCAACATACAATAAAATTTAAACATGACTGTTATTGTGAACAAGATATATAAAATAAGTAATGTTTTGTAACAAAATCAATTATTAAATAATCAATTTACAGTAACTGCTCTATGCAAAAAAGAAAAAATAAATAAAATTTGAAAAAAAAAAAAATCTGCAATTTAAAGCAAACTTACATTAATGAATGGACACTAAACAAAAGTACCAAATGTGTTTTTCCTGGTTTCACTGGGCCCCACAAACTCTTGGCATATGTTGTGTATGTTAAGGTTGTCAAGCTTGTCTTTGTGCACATTGCAGACTAACAGACTGTTAAGTCTGTCTTGGCCCATAGTAGCCCTTAGCCACGTCTTTAGTCTCCGTAATGCACTGAAGCTCCTCTCAGCTTCACATGAGGACACTGGAACCACCAACAAAATTCTGACAAGGACCTCAACTTGGTCAAACAACCCACGCACCTCCACTGGCATTCCCCTTAGGATCTCTGCTGCCTCTCTACTGCTGCTATAGGAGAATTTCTGGTGAAAGAGAGGCAACTGTATTGCAAGAGAACCTCTGTGCAACTCAGGGTACTTATCTACTGAATCAGTTAACAATCCAGTCAAAAGGACATTCTCTAAGCTTTGCAGAGACTTAAGACTGTCTTGGTTGAAACGCTCACCAAACTGAACCTCCACACAATCCAATACTTTGAAGAACTCTGCCCTGTAATGGTCCACTGCTTTGCCAGCAAAACGCCTTGAATTTGAGTCTCAATAGGGTCAACTAATTCGATGGAGTTTACCAATGATGTAGCTTTCTCGTACAATTCAAGATAGCTCTTGTCATTTCTCTTTCCCTGAAGGTAGGATCGTACACAATCTACTGCATCCTGCATACCAGAGACAGTCTGGGTCTTCTTCTGCAGTGTAATGTTTAGGCACTCAAGTTCTCCAACAACAGCAGAAGCAAGTGTAAGACCCAACACAGTCTTACCTTTACTGAAGTGCTCAAATAAGCCACTGGCAGTTGAAGCTGTCCTAGATGCACTTTTTGCCATCTCTTCTAGACTAACAAGGACCCGCTCATACTGCCCTAGCACAGCTATTATAGCAGAATTACACACAGTCCACCTGGTTGGACATAGAGGTTTCAGTGTGGTGATGGGTTCATTTTCAGAGGTAACTATGTTTTCAAACATTCTCTTAAATTTTCCTGACTGGTTGAAAGGATGCCTAACTGATGGACCCAAGAAAGGCAGTCCCGGATCATTGGGGAGACTGAGCAGCCAGCCTGTGTGATTTAATTGACACAATGTGCCCCACAATGCACATAGAGGGCTAATGGCTGCTGCTCCCTCACTACTGCCTGTGCACCACTGTACTTTCCTGCCATGTTGGAGGCACCGTCGTAACTTTGCCTCAGACACGTAACTCAGACACTGGCAGATTAAGCCTCAACAACACATCAGTAACCATTTTGGCAATGCCTTGGCCTGTTGTCTCTGATAAACTGTACAACCCGATAAACTCCTCGTGTGGCATAAGGTCATGGTCCACATAGCGCAGACAGACACTTTCCTGCTCAATACCAGAAATATCCTGGGTGCCATCAACTATTACAGAAAACTGAACAAGGGCTGGAGACCTAATCTCACTTGCAATCCCTCGGATTATTGTATTGGCCATAATGTTCAGGATTTCATTCTGCGATTTAGGGCTTACATATGCAGTGGCACGATCTGTTAACCATTTCAATAAAACTGGATCATCCTCTTCTGCCCTAAGTTTTATGAGCTGATACAGATTCCCACTTTCTTCAGTATGGCCTCTTAAAGATTGTCCTTGCCTTGCCACATGCCGCACAGAGCTAACAATTTTCCTCAAGCAATGTCTTGCCACCTCCTGCTGTTTACGCCATGCACTAGATAACTGGGCGCTGATTGGGTTTGGCTGATGTGCAGTGACAGTCACATAATGTTGGTGGGCTTGAGAGGTCTGGTGTGCTGTAAATTTTTCAATGGCTTTCTTCCAATTTCTAAAGCCTGTACTAACGAAAGTAGCATCAGGTGTATGACCTAAAGAGGACTGGTTTGAAACACCTTTGCTGCAGTAAAAACATAAGACCCCTTTCACTGATGGACTGTAACGTAGCCATGGAAAGTATGATACCATTTCTCTTGAAATGTCAATGACTTATTTGAAAGTATTTGTTTTTCGATACACTGGGGGGTGGTTGGTACGGCTTTGTGCAGGCACTGAGATCTAAACTAAAAACTGTGCTCCCTGTGCTGGTGCTGGCAATGTCATCTCTTTGTTCTGCTGTCTCCGGCTCCCTCCCTGGTTCTGAATCTGCCCCTTCCTCTACACTCACTGTCTCAGAACAGACTGACTCCTGAAGCAGAAAAAATGCAGGAAAAGATGTTTTCCATACTCATAATAACTAACTTGTTTACATTACACTTGTTAAATTGAAAGATCATACTGTAAATTGGTGAGCCTGTGATGTTCATCTGCTGATCAGCCACAACTCCGAAAACATTAAAGAAATTGTTCACCCAAAAAAAAAAAAAAAATCTGTCATTATCCCTTCAAAAAAGCACCACACTTACCTGACACTGTACATCTGATTGACCCTGGTCTACCTGTCCCTCAATAATTTCTGTCTCCTTTGCCTGCGATTGATATTGTGACATTAGTATTTTCATAAGCACCCATTCTTAAAGCCAAATTGCCTTAATATGTGAACTTGTTGTACTTACTTGGCGTTTAGGTGCACTGAAAAATGATCTTATGTCCATTTTTCTTTTCTCTGTCATTTTATCTATGACACTGCAAGGCAAGGCAAGTTTATTTATACTGTAGCACACTTCATACACAATGGTAATTCAAATTGCTTTACATAAAGAAAGTGGTCATGTCCCCTCCGTCCCCCCGGGGTTTACGCCCATGGTGTGAGATGTGTTGAGTGTGTGTGTATGAGGTGGGTGGGACTTTCTCTTCACTGTCTTAAAGTTTGTGTCTCTGATCTGATCTCAGCATTATTCTACAGCACTGCTCATCTTCACACATCAACACCAAATCACAAGATGATCACAATATTCTGCACTTTCTTCACTCTTCTGACCTGTAAGTTTTCATCACATCTGATGATTTCAAGTGTTTTGACACACAATCTCATGTAAAGGTTGTGTTTATTCTGCAGGTGTCAGTGGAGTGACTGTACTGACTCAGTGTTCATCGTTAACAGTCAATAAAGGTGAAACAGCTAAACTGGACTGTAATCTGGGGACAGTAACTGATCAGTCTGCTAGATGGTACAAACAGACTCCAGGAGGAGTTCCTCAGCATGTGTTAAGATTTCATCATGACTGGAGCTCAGTTAAATATGGTTCTGGTTTCTCTGCTCCTAAATTCACATCAACACATTCATCTAAATCAGATTATAGCCTGATCATCAGTAATGTGGATGTGGATGATTCTGCAGTGTATTACTGTAAGACATGGGACAGCTCTGTTAGTGAGTTTGTATCACAGTGATTCACAGCATGACAAAAACCTCCTCACTGATCACATTCACTTCTGCTTACAACAGATGACAACAGATGACAAGATCACTACTTCACATCTCAGATTCATGAATTAATAACTTTAGCACTGATAGCACTGTGTGTGTCCTTACGGCCGTTGTCCACTCTACCTCCACCACCTTCATCTAGAAGTGACAAATCCAACAAGAAGAAGAGTGGGGTAAGCTTCATTTACAGCACTACACAACTCTGCTTTGAAAGATCAGGATTGGTGACTAAAAAGCTATTGGTTCTCCAGGGTTTATACACTGGTGCAATCAAACAAATGCATTTATTTGATGAAAAATACAGTGAAAAACATATATTTATTATACCTTAAAATGTAATTTATTCCTGTGATGCAGAACTAAATTTTCATCATCATTACTCCAGTCTTCAGAGTGACATGATTTTTCAGAAATCATGAAAATATGATGATTTGATGCTCAAAAAGTGCTTTATAAATAAAAAGCAGTGGTTCTCAAACATTCTGTTCTCAAACCACAGTGGGTTGAAGCCATGCATTTCAACTTCCAGTTGTCTGCTTTAATTAATCATTAGCTAATGATTTGCAAAGATATCATTATGTTATGGCTTTACTTGTTGAGGCACACGACTAACTAATTCTAAATCCATAACCACAATGACATATTACTTAACATTTAGTTAATAGTTCTGTGCCTCAACAAGTAAAGTCATAACATAATGATACATATGCAAATCATTAGCTGATGATTAATTAAAGCAGACAACTGGAAGCTGAATACATAGCTTTGACCACTTTGTTAATTAACATATGAATTTACATCATTAGTTAATATAATTTGTTATTAAGGAACTAATACATTATGACACATTTCACTAATAACAATTTATTTATTACTTAATCTAAGAATCATATAGAATGTTCATTAGTTGCTGATGTAGTAATCATTAATTAATGGTTTAGTTCATGAATTATACATTAATTAATGCATATTTGTGCACCCGTATTGTAAAGTGTCACCATATTCTCTTGCCTTATGTTAATTAAATAATTCTTAATAATCTGACCGGCCTGTACTAATCATGCGTATGTTGTGTTTTCCTGTAATTGCAGGTTGATCACACCATCATAATGTACCTGGTGGGACCTGATGGCCAGTTTCATGAGTAATTTGGACAGAACAAGAAATCTGCTGAGATCTCATCATCCATCGCTTCCCACATGAGGAAATACAAACATGGAAAATGAGTGAAATGGCATTGCTTCAGTACATTTGAGTGCTTATTTCTGTCTCAAAACACCATCATTACTCTGTGAAATGGGTTATATTTTTTAGAAGTGCAATTCTAATTAAGAAATCAAAAACTTTTGCAGCATTCCCCATTTCTTTATAGTCCAACACAATAACGTCTGTTAACAGCATTCAAAGAAATTCAATCCAATAAAATATGTTTTTTTTATTTCTTTTTACCACATAAAAAGAGTGACATTTCACCTGCATTTTACTCCATAACTAGGCAGAAGTGTGATGTTTTTTCAGGGCATGTGTACACATCAGTGTAGACAAGAATTAGAGATTGTTTTGTGGCCTACATGACTGAGAGAGAACTGAGGTATGATTTGAAGTGGATGCAGTGAGCTGTGAACCCAATACACACACAGTTACACAGCAGACATCTGTTGACCCAACAGTTTTATGTAAATTACTTTTACAAAAAACTATATGCAATTTTTGAGGTTTCCCTTTGCTTCATAGGGGAGAGAGATATCAAAAAATCGAATGATTTATATTCATTGACAACAATGATTCACAAAACATGAAATACAGTAAAAAGACCTGATAGAGTGATATTTAATAAAATATTTAATAGAATTATTTTTTTATATTTATTATTACTGTGCAAGTGCATGTAATAGCATAAAAAAATCTAAGTGGTATTAAACTGATAAGTGCTGAAGTGAGTGAGTGTGTGAGATGTGTTGAGTGTGTGTTGTATGAGGTGGGCGGGTCTTTCTCTTCACTGTCTTAAAGTTTGTGTCTCTGATCTGATCTCAGCATTATTCTACAGCACTGCTCATCTTCACACATCAACACCAAATCACAAGATGATCACAATATTCTGCGCTTTCTTCACTCTTCTGACCTGTAAGTTTTCATCACATCTGATGATTTCAAGTGTTTTGACACACAATCTCATGTAAAGGTTGTGTTTATTCTGCAGGTGTCAGTGGAGTGACTGTACTGACTCAGAGTCCATTAATCACAGTCAATAAAGGACAAACGGCTAAACTGGACTGTAATCTGGGGACAGTAACTGGTAGTTATGCTAGATGGTATAAACAGACTCCAGTGTTACGTCCCAGGTCTAGGGTCTAGGAGAAACATAAAATAAAAATCTTAACACTGGACTCTTGCGATCTTTCGTTCTTTTATTTGTATTTTTCTTATTATTTCTTTTAAGGAAAGTTTAATCATCATCCTCACAAGAAAAAAAAATGGAAGCGAACAGACTTAAGGGTTGGGGCAAGGCCAAAATAATAAACAAAAATTTAAACTAACTTTTTCCTGATGAGCCTTAAAAAAGAAATAATTCAAACAAAAATACAGAGACTGAACTAACTCCCTGACTGAACGAAAACAGGAGAAAACGAATATTGCCAAAAGAAAAGGCACCCAATCCCTACAGCTTCTGTGCAGAAAATAATGTCTACAATACATTAAAAAATGTTTACAATATTTGCAATAACGGGCAAAATACACAGCCACGTTAACAGAAAAAAAAAAAAAAAACAATCCGATGGAGAACTGTACAAAAAAAAAAAAAAAAAAAAAAAAAAAAAAAAAAAACAACGAAAACACTAGGTGGGCAAAGTGAAATGAAAAGAAAACTATTAAACAAAGTTCACAACATTTACACAAGAGACACTATACAGTTTATCGGTCTTTTCTTAGCCACACACAATTTTACAGAACAACAGCATCAACATCCCACGCCACCAGCTCAGCATCGACTCTTTTTTGAAATACGCTTCGTTCCAGCTTCAGCCAACCACAGCGCACGTACCGGAGCGTACAATTAGGGCAGGGCCATCTGTAAGAATGGCAGAGGGAGAGAGAGAGAGACAGAGAGAGAGAAAGTGCAAGAAAGAGAGAGATGCATAAATTCTACATGTTCCAACGTAACACCAGGAGGAGTTCCTCAGTTTGTGTTAGTGTTTTATCATGGCTGGAGCTCACCTACATATGGATCTGGTTTCTCTGCTTCTAAATTCACATCAACACATTCATCTAAATCAGATTATAGTCTGATCATCAATAACGTGGATGTGGATGATTCTGCAGTGTATTACTGTAAGACATGGGACAACTCTGTTAGTGAGGGGGTATCACAGTGATTCACAGCATGACAAAAACCTCCTCACTGCTCACATTCACTTCTGCTTCTAGACAACAGATGACAAGATCACTTATTCACATCTCAGATTCATAATAAATTAATTAATAACAGATTACAGCTGCTGAGAATATTTTTCTACAATTTCTTTACTAATCTGTCCTATAATTTAACTCATCTAAGTGCTTTTATTTATTTTATTTATTACTTGTAAAAGAGCAGCTTGGACATTCTGGACATTCAGTTTTCTGTATCTAAACTTTATGCTTTACTAATGGGCTCTGATATTTCAATAAGTACTTTTTCTTAAAGAGTGAGACTTTCTTGCTCTGAACATTTAATGAATCGAGTATTAATGCTCTCTGTTTACACAGCAATATAATATAATAAACAGCATGTTAAATGAAGAGTTTTCCTATTCAGTTTGCACAGAAATTAAGCATGTAACAATTCAAAATAAACTATACTTTCATAATGTCAAAATCAAATTTCACTGCTATGAGCAATAAAGAATGAACACTGAAAGTATTTAAAAAACTCACTGTGCAAATACTCAGTTTGAAATGATATGAAATCTTATGAAACAACATCAGCTACTCCTAGAAAAGAACATGAACATATATTTATGTATCAAATGTGTAATTATGCAAACAATAATGTGAGATAAATGGTCAGCTTTATATAAACCATTAACTCATGAAATGAATTAATTGTCAATAAATCTACATTTAATAATATAGTTCAGTTTTTATCTTCATTACTATATATTTTTGTATGTATCCAGACGTATTCTGGGTTTCATGCCTAAAACACAATTCATTAGAGTTTCTCAGAGATTTGCCATTGAGCTACCATTCATTTAGCAGGAATGATGGCAACATCGTGAATTATTTATTTATTTTTAAATCATATATATATAACTAAGAATATTAAACCAGTGTCCATTTCATTGTTAGGATGAAGTGATTGGCTGACGTGTAGTGATCCTCCCTCTTTCAGAGTTTGTCTTCTCTATATGAGAATCTCATTCTCTCTGATTCTCTTCATCTCTTCACTAAACTCAATCTGCTCATCACAGTCAAGATGTTGATCATATTCTACTGCATTATTCTCACTCTTCTGTCATGTAAGTTACACATTTCACTACATGTCGTTCTCTCAGGGGTGGCAACGTTGATTAAATAAATTTTATTTACTGTAATTTTACAGCTGTCAGATGTGCGAAAGTGGTGCAGAACCTGATTTTACCAAGTATGACATGTTCCTGGATCAACATCTTTGTTGACCCTGGAATAACATTGTGATTAACCAGTCAGATTTGAAAAAAGTTTATAGTTTTTGTAAAGTTTAGGCTTACAATCACTGTTTGGTGCTTGTACATCAGTGTCATTCATCTATCATTTTAGGGATTACTCATGGGTAAGGTTAGGTTTAGGTGTAGGGATGTGGTCAAGATTAAATTTTTGGCTTAAAATGTTGTTCCAGGGTCAACAAAATATGTTGACCCAGGAACACATCTAACTCAGCAAAATCAGGACGTGCCGAAAGGGGTCACACAGAAGCCTCCAATACTGACAGAACAAAAAGGCAGATCCGTGACTATGGACTGTAACATTGAAAATGACTACAATCTTGTCAGCTGGTATAAACAGTTTCCAAATGCAACTCCTCAGTTTGTGTTGAGATACTACCATTCTCACAGCTCCCCTGACAAATATGGGGATGGTTTTACGTCCAGCCGCTTCACATCTAAAGCTCAGTCAAAAATTGATCATCAGTAATGTGGATGTGGATGATTCTGCAACACACTTTACAAGGTTCATACATGTCCAAGCAGTGATGAGAAGGCAGAGTTTGATCAGCATGTTTCTCTGTGTGACTTGATCTGCTCTTTTATTTTTTTGAAGTGCTGCACAGAGAGCAGAGACAGAGAATATTAAAGGAAGGAAAAGATCATAATTAGTCACTAACATGGCTAACAAAACCAAGAGCAATAGAGTGTAAAAATAATGTTACTGCACCCATTAATTCCATAATTTATCATTTTGATTTGCTGTATATGTGTTGTTCTTGTTTCTTTTTTTCTTTCTTGTTATGATGTACAAATAAAGTCCAGTAAAACAAACTTGACCATCAGTTTGCTCATTACTTAAGCAATTTATTATTTTTGATGAAAACAAAACTTTTTCTGTCAGTTCTTTCATCATTAAACTCTGACCATCATGTAAAAGATTAAAAAGCATCATCAATGTAAATTTTACTTGTGATTTCTTGGTGTGTGTGTTTTTTTTTCACCCAAACATGAAAATTTACTGAATATTTACTACATATTCTATGACTATTACTCATCCTCAGGCCATCCAAGACTTGAGCAAGTGATGTGATGCTAAATTTGTAATGCTAAATTTCTCTAAATCTGTTCTGATAAAGAAACAAACTCATCTACATCTTGGATGGCCTGAGGGCGAGTACATTTTCAGCTAATTTTGATTTTTGGGTCGATTGTTCCTTTAGAATATTTTTGCAACATCTATTCATGTTTCCTCTGCGTGTGGCAGGAAACGTGATCCACAAACATTTTTAATACTTTTATAATGCTTTCACATCTGTTTTCAAACTTGATAGATATATCACTTCAATATATGGACACAAGCAATCCAGATATTCCTGAAAAACTCCTTTCAAATATATCATGTTTTTTTAAGTAGATAATTAATGATGTTTGTTGTGTTTTGATAACCTTATCACAGTAAATTTTATAGTAACAAACAAACAAGCATACAAAAAACTACTAAAGTGAGTTTAATCCATTGTGGTCTGGTGTGAAGTGGGTGTGTGAGATGTGTTGAGTGTGTGTTGTATGAGGTGGGCGGGTCTTTCTCTTCACTGTCTTAAAGTTTGTGTCTCTGATCTGATCTCAGCATTATTCTACAGCACTGCTCATCTTCACACATCAACACCAAATCACAAGATGATCACAATATTCTGCGCTTTCTTCACTCTTCTGACCTGTAAGTTTTCATCACATCTGATGATTTCAAGTGTTTTGACACACAATCTCATGTAAAGGTTGTGTTTATTCTGCAGGTGTCAGTGGAGTGACTGTACTGACTCAGAGTCCATTAATCACAGTCAATAAAGGACAAACGGCTAAACTGGACTGTAATCTGGGGACAGTAACTACTGAGTCTGCTAGATGGTACAAACAGACTCCAGGAGGAGTTCCTCAGCATGTGTTAAGATTTCGTTCAAGCTGGAGCTCAGTTAGCTATGGATCTGGTTTCTCTGCTCCTAAATTCACATCAACACATTCATCTGAAACAGATTATAATCTGATCATCAATAACGTGGATGTGGATGATTCTGCAGTGTATTACTGTAACACATGGGACAACACTGATAAAGAGTATGTATCACAGTGATTCACAACATGACAAAAAGCTCCTCACTGATCACATTCACTTCTGCTTCTAGACAACAGATGACACATCTGAGATTCATGATGAGTTAAAAACTAATAAGATGAGATGAGAATATTCTGCAGTTTCTGTACTAACCGGTCATGTAATTGAACTCACCTCTTTTGTTGTGTTTGTGGTTGGACAGTCACTGATCATTTTATGCTTTGATTAAATGTAAAAGAGCAGCTTGGACATTCTGCTAAATTTCTCTTTTTTTGCTCCTCAGAAGACAGAAAGTCCCGTGGTTTTGTAATGAACATTTCCTTTAGTGTCCATCATCAGTAGATCCATGTGTTCATGTTCAGAGTGACTTTATGTGTTTCATTCACTGTGATTCACTACAGCAGGATTCACCACAGTCACTGACACCTGCAGAATAACAACAGCCACATATGAGATTGTGTTTCAAAGCACTTTAATACACAGCAGTCAAACACAACTAACATGAAGACTAAAACAGTGTTTGTGTTTGAATCTGAATCATTTCTCCATGAATTAAATGTGTAAAGGACACAGTCAGCTGAGCTCCAGTGAGTGTTTCACTTCTGTTTGTGTCTCTTCACAGACTGAGGAGGTTTTTGTACGACTGAACATATGAAATGTATCACTGTGGTATTTGGACAAGGAACAAAACTCATTGTGACTGGTAAGTCGTCTTTACACTGTTATTACATGTTTTTCTCACTGTGTTACATATAGTCTACTCAATGTAGATATACAAACTCATTCATTTTTAGTTGACCTTGTTGTTAATTTACAGTTAAATGTGTGAATTCAGTCACAGTCAGATTTGTCCAGAGCCTTCAGTAACCAATCTTAAAAATAAACTGAAAACACTTTTACTACAGCTTTAACTTCAATGTGTATCTTTCTTAGTTGTATGTTATATTCATATTCATTTTCATATTCATATTCATATTTAGGTATTCATATGTTTGTGTTTAATTGGATAGATTTGATAGATTTTTTTATGATCCTTTTTTAAATTATTAATGTACAGTATTAGTGAAAAATCACATGAGAAATGTGGTACTACATCTAAAACTATGTTTTGATAATTCTGTTATAATTATTAAACATACAGGATTTATGAATTAACTGACAAACTGTTTTGACTTCATAATTTGTCAAACTGTAGGATCATTGAAAATGACTTAGTGAAAGAGATTGAGATGATTAAAAATGGTATAAAAAGTGTCAGTGCCTAAAATATATACAGTGCCATATGTTTATGTACATTTTAACCAAAAACAAAAATCCAACATGCATCTTTTTTTCAAAGACATTGAGATGTGCATAATAAAATAATTATATTAAGCAAATAATTATATTGTTAATGTGTGAATTCTGGAAATGTAGAAAGTTTGAAATGTACAGTCAGATGTTAACATTGAGTTGTGTGTCTGAGATGAAGGTTTGTTTGCAGATGTTGATGATGATTTGTGTTTTAGATGCTGCTGCTGCTGCTCCTGTGCTGAACATCCTCCGTCCATCCAGAGAAGAGCTGAGCTCCAGTAAAGTCACTCTGGTGTGTCTGATCAATCACATGTCTGGGGCTTTGGCTGATGTGCGTTGGCTTGTGAACGGGAACTCAGTTACTGAAGGCGTCTTCACTGGATCTGCTGAACAGCAGCCTGATAAGAAATTCAAGATGAGCAGTTCTTTAACCATTGAGAGATCAGAGTGGGACAAAGACACACAGCTGACATGTGAAGCAACTACTGCCTCAAAAACCACCAGCAAAAGCATCAAGAAATCTGACTGCAGCGACTGAACACAAAGAATTTAAAGAGCTGTTTGATTGTTTTATGATAACACATAGTATTATTTCCTGGCATGGTGTAATAGTAATCATGAAACTAAAAATAGTCAAACAACGCAACTTAGTAGCTTTAACTGTTATTTTCTGCAGAAAATATTTTGGCTTTAATGCTAATGTATGATAATTTACAACCTGTTTAATAAACTGCATGTTAAAAAATAGTTTCAAAAAGTCAGTTTTTACTTTTGCAATCAATGAAAGCACGGAAAATCAAAGAAGTAAACTTTCAACTAGTGTTAATGTAGGTAAAGATCATTTGTGAAGAATACAGAAGAAATGAATATAGTCTGAATATGGTTGAGTGACAGTCAACAAAATCACACTCACTGTCACATGACTAATAAATGATCTAGAAATTATTCTATTATTTGATACAGTAAAGTTATACTTTAAACTGTAAGAGATAAAATGTTCCCAGTAGCCTGACATTCACATGATACAACAACCTGTGAATCTGAAAAGTTCATGCTGAAGTTTGTCTTCTTGCTGATGCAGTGATCTGTGGAGATTTTCTTCAGGACAGGAAGTTGAGTCCTGACACACAGGAAACACCTGCTCTCATAATCAGCTCTATGTAAATGAGTTTTAACTGATCAGTTTCAGATCCAGATCTGATTCAAATATTCAAATGAAATCAAAAGATCATCATATTGGTGTATTTCCAACATGCCAAGTTCGTTTACCATTTTTAGCAGAACTGAATGAGCAGGTGAAATTGTGCTGCATGTATATGTATTTAGCACCATATGAATGTATTTTCGTACTGTGTTACTTTGCTATATTGCAAAGTCATTGAAATAAACACAGCTGAAGCACAGAGAAATATATATTTTTTTATTAAACATTTACCTAATGTAAATTTTAATAATAAAAATACATTTTATTTTTTTATTTCGTATCACAAACTGTGTAGACTTTCAACATTTCAGCCAACTGGTTTTCCAGGGTCAACATGCAGCAGACTGTCAAGCTTGTAATGACTACAGTTCACCAGCAGATGACAACCTTACTTTATTTTATTCCACAGACTACAATCAATCAATCAATCAATCAATCAATCAATCAATCAGTCAATCAATCATTTATTTGAAGTAATCTTTTCCTGTCATAAAAATGTTAAATTATTTGATATTTCAAGTGAGTTACTGATCTTGACACACAGTCATAAGAGTCTGCAGGTGTTCCTCTCTGTGATATAATTTCTATTTATTTATTTATTTATTTTTAGAAAATAAAATATTTTTTATAGAGAAACTAAAAACATGTTAAATAAGAGGTTGTATCAGGTCATTGTATGAATGAAATGAAATTTTATACATCTGAACAAATGAAGATTGTATTACTGACCCACATTTCATTTACTCCGGCCCATATAAATGTGTCTCTGCAAAACTGATATAAATCTGATCCTGTGCTGTATTAACATTTTCATACAGCATTCCTCTTCACTGATGATGCTAAAAATGAATATTTACATCAATGTGAGTTTTTGGGGGTTTGAGTTTCACAACTAATTCTAAGATTACTAGTAATACAGTGATTGACTGATATTCGTCATCTAATCTCAGGATTGCAGAGACGTGTGGCATTAATAAAAAATATCCTACTGGCCTTAGTGTGTATCGGTCACTCCTCTTTTCCTTCTCTGCTAATGTCTGCACTGCTAAAAGGGCAATACTACCACAACAACATTAACAATTTGTCCTCCTCCACCTCCTCCTTCATCAGCTATAACATCTGATAACTTTGCCACATTCTTCATTAATAAAATTACAACCATCAATACACAATTCTCCACACCTCTGTCAAACACTTCTTACTAGCAAACATACACTCACTCATGTCATACAGTACTACTTGTGTTTGATCCTATTCCATCTCATCTCCTTCAAGCTATTTCTCCTTTAGTTGTTCCTGCACTCACTCACATCATAAACAGATCCCCTCACACTGGTGTCTTTCCCTCAGCATTTAAACAGACTACCCCACTTATGAAACCCACTTTTAACCCAGCACTTTTACAAAATTACAGACTGGTATCCCTTCGTCCTTTCATCGCAAAATCAGTTAAAACAG
>NW_026127467.1:0-9501 GCF_022985175.1 Labeo rohita
TGATAGCATGTGAAATACCACTTTCAGTCAGAGCTGATTTCAACTGTAGTCTCTACACTGGGGATGATGTTCTTCTGTATCAACGTGACTCTCAGAGGAGACAGTCTGGAGGGAATCTTTGTATGTTTTATTTAAGTCATAGTGAACTCTTCACACGATCAGTGAACAGCAGACAGCTGATCTGTGTTTATTCACTCATGACTCAACCTGAGATCAGATCACCACACAGTGACACATACACCATCAGAGGTGAGTTACTGTTACTGTTATCATTTTAGCATATACATATATATTATATACTAAGACCCCTTCAATAGGCTGTAAAACACTAAAGGGAGACTATACTAAATATAGGAGAATTTAATGTTGATTATCATAAAACCTGAGGTACTAAGACTCATTCAAAAACAGCATATTAAGTTGCAGTGTGATGCTGTTAGACACTAAATTAGACTGTAATATGTCAAGTCTTGATTCTTACAAAGAAAAACTAAGTCCTCAGACTTAGTACTTCAGTACTTAACCACAGAGTGACTTTGACAAGTGAACAATCTTACACATTTAGGCTCTCTGCTTGTCAGAGAGTCAGACTATGTCTGACAAATCTATGGAAGTTGGAATTTATTTAGTTTGTGCTGTTGTTTTCACTCCAAAATGATATTACAAAAGGACTAAAAGGACTGAAAGTTAAGGTTTTTGCAACTTTCTGAAGAGACAATTGCTTCTAATCAGAGATCTTTAGAGATTATCAGAGATTATATTTTTTTATTCATTAAATCTTCCTCAGGTATTTGAAATACCTGTACGTTCAACAAAGAAACTTAGCTTTAAAGTTTGCAATTCTAATTTTCTAAACATCAGTTTCAACATCAATCACCACTGAATAAACGACTACAACAACCTAACAACCTGAGTAACTGAATTTGTAAATCAGTTATATTCTTAATCCAATCATTCTTTTTCAAACTCATGATTACTTGTTGAACATTTACTGTATGTAATATTTTAAAATGTCTTTTTATCTAATAATAACACAACAAACAGGTTATTCTAGATTAAATTTGAGAAATTATTGCCTTCTTGAAAGAGATTAGCTTTGTAATATGTTATTTTTATATCAGCAGACCTCCAATCCAAGACAAACCAGCCAATCAGTACGGCAAAGGAAACCACGAGTAAGTTCATCCACTCTTGCTCAGTGATAAGTCACTGTGTGAAATTAATATGTTGGATTCAAAAGTCATTTTCAAAAATATAGCTGGCATCCATGTTCAAAGTTTATTCATATGTGGTAAGCAGTAACACATTTAGAATATACAACAATGACATAGTTCATGATTATGCTGCGTTTTTGCCTTCAGGTTGAACATTATTATCAGAGATTAAATATTTTTTTATTCTTTATGTTATTCTTAGGTATTTGAAGGACTTGTACCTTCAACAAAGAAACTTTGTTTTAAAGTTTGCACATAATGTAAACATAATGTGACTTCCTGTAATTCTAATGAACTGTCTTCGCAGTTTTAACATCGACCACCACTGAACAAACTACTACAAGCATGAAAACCAGTGAGTAATTCAGTTTGTAAATCAGTTATTCATACTCCATTCTGAATGTCTCAAAATGACAATCATTTTTTTCAAACTAATGATTAAATGTTGAACATTTACTATATGTCATATTTCAAAATGTCTTTTTTTTTTTTTAAACAGCATCAGCTGTAATGTCCACTTCTGAAACCACAACATACTGTAGAACATGTAAGTTCCTGATAACAGCTTTACTGGTTATTCTAGATTAAACGTGAGAAACGATCACCTTCTTGAAAGAGATTCCCTTTGCAATATGTTATTTTTATATCAGCAGCAGACGTCAAATCCAAGACAAACCAGACAACTAAGGCAAAGGAAACCACAAGTACGTTCATTCACTCTTACTCAAAAATCACTGTGTGAGGTTAATATGTTGGATTCAAAAGTCATATTCAACAACTGGCATCTATTTTCAAAGTTTATTTGTACACGGTAAACAGTAGCAGAATATACAACAATGACATGGTTCATGATTATGCTGCTTTTTTCAACATGGTTATGGGCCGTTCACACAGAACATGTTTTTCTATTCCACTGTGATACTTTTCCATTGTTTTTATATGTAAATGCACTAGATGGATGCTTGACTATTGAGCTTGTGTCTTGCATCTTTTGCAGACTGTTTCGAATATGACACAGCATTATAAAAACACAGCGCTCAATATAAAATTTAACTTTTGCATATAACTACAAATTTCACGTCTTTTCAACAGCATTAAGTGTAATGTCCACTTCTGAAACAATAACATACAGTAAAACTGGTAAGTTACTAATACCACATTTTCTGGTTATTCTAGATCATTTTAAATTTGAGAAACAATGTGATATGTTATTTTTATATTAGAAGAACTCCATTCCAAGACAAACCTGCCAAGCATGCCAAAGAAAACCACGAGTAAGTTAATTCAGTGCTCAAATTGAATTGAAGTTTTAAAAAAAAAAGTTCATTTTGGAACTAGTCCATTGTCCATTGTCCTGTTTTCTGTTTATTATGGTTATTTTTACAATGTTTTGTTCATTGCAATGTACAATTTTTATTAAATACAACTTAAACTTTTCTCACTGTAGTTTCAAAAGCCATATCCACTGAAAAATTTTCACAAAAGGACAACTTAACCCCACTCACTCATACACACATATATGTTCTAAGCAACTGTCATCCATATTTGAAATAATTTGACCATTTAATTCTCATTCAAATCTCTGTAAAATGTTTACTCGTTTCCATGCACACAGCAAAAATAAAACCAATTTACATGTACATTAATTTTCTCAGTTCATCTGTTTTTGCATCACTATCAGTTGTCAGGTGGACTGATGTATTTAAAACAACCAAATTGAACATAGTACACACAAATATGTATTAAAGTGTTGGTTTTGTTTTGACACAGATATATGGTTTATAGTGCTTTTTTCCACTGGTTTTACTGTAATCTTGTCTGGACTTACGGGACTCATCTACCTATGCCGGTTTGCAAGTAAGCATTTTAATGTCAATATCAATTTATATGTATGGGAATAAAAACTTAACATTTAATGCAGTAACTCATTGTTTTTTTAGGTAAAAAAGGAAAGAAACAGTAAGTTTGTTTTCATCATGCATTCAATTCAGTAGTCTGTGATATGTACTGTAGACTTTTTTTTCTTTCTTTTTGTAAAACATACTTTTGTAGTCTAGGAGCTGTATGTGTAGATGCTTAGCATCTTACCTGATGTTTGATATTTGATTCTTAGAAATAAAATTAGATCAATAAACCCTTATGGGACCAGTCAAGGAACTGGTATGGTGAGTGTCACTATAATATTTATAATAATAAATATGTATAATCCATAATTAATAAGACTGACATAATAGACTGGATTTTAATTATTGATTATGTTATTTAGAGTTGTTCTGGACCTGCAGAGACATATTCTCTGATCATTTCTGTACCAGCCACATCTCAAGCTATATCTGGAGGTATGTAAATGTCAGTCTCAGAAAATGTTCTAAGAATAAAAATGCAGTAACTCGTGTCACCAAGCAAGCTTGTTTTGTGCAGTGACCACAGCTACTGGTACTCCACTCATTTCCTTTTTCAAGTCTTCAGAAGATCAGTATTATTAGCCTCATCTTCTCTTCAACGAACATTTCACAACAAAATAAAAATCATTCATCATAAACGTCTCATAAAAGTAGTGTAAAGAACTTAATGTTCTATATTCCAAGTATTCAGAAGTCATACATTTCCCCTTCTGCAGTGCAGTGATTTTGAGAAGTTCAATTTGAGAAGTCGTCCTCACCCTGATTCTTAAAACTAAAACCAATATGATTTTTTCACCGGCTTTTGGGATATTGCAAAAAATAAACTCTATCGACAATAAACATTTATGTTTCCTACACCTTCTGTTCACAGACACCAAGTTTGAAGCTTTTTATGTAAAACCATTTTACATTTGTCCTCACGTTTGTTGCTTTTATAGTTTTAACTATTGACTCTGTTTGACCCTTTTCATTATGTTGTTCTTTCAAAGGCCTCGAACACCCGAAGTCATATCAGGACAGCACAGCAGATCACACAGACACTCGCTCTGTCATTACATCTATAAATCCAATTTACCAGCCCTCAGGTAATGAAATGTTTTTATTAGGTATAGACAAAAAATTAGCTGAAGTAGGACAAATACTAAATGCATCACAACACTGATGCACAGAATGAATCTGAGAAGAGATGATGCTAATGTGCAAAGTGTCAGGGCTTAAAATACACTAAAGCTTGATGACAAAGAGCTTGTTTATCAAGGTCAACACAAGTTCTTAAATTGATATGACGCTTCTGCATTGCATTACAGATGTTTTGGCCAATAAACAACAGAAACAGGGAAATACAGTGGAAAATGAGGTATGTGTGAATGCTGCCACAAACCAAACATACATACAATGTCTTGCGAAAGTATTCATACCCTTCATTTTTTTCACGTTTTATGTTGCTGCCTTATGTTAAACAGTTTAAATTACTTTTTTCCTCCACATAAATCTACACTCCATGCACTATACTGACAAAGCAAAGACAGAATTCTCACAACTTCATACATTTATTATAAATCAAAATTTGAAATAAGTATATTGCATAAGTATTCTCAGTACTTAGCTGAAGCACCTTTACAGCCTGAAGTCTTTTTGGGTATGATTCAACAAGATTTGCCCATTAATATTTGGCAATTTCTTGGCTCAATTTAGCCATGAGGCCAGTCATGGTTGTTTCAAACTTCGTCCATTTATTAAGGTTAATGGAGACTATGTGCTTCTGTGAACCTTTAGTGCAGCAGAATTTTTTTTCTGAACTCTTTCCCAGATGTGTGGCTTGATGCAATCCTGTCTTTGAGCTCTACAGGGATTTTTTTTTTTTTTACCTCAGGGCTTAGTTTTTGCTCTGATATGCATTTTCAGCTGTTAGACCTTTTATTAAGATGTGTGTACCTTTCCAAATCGTACCCATTCAGTTGAATTTGCCACAGGTTAACTTCACTCGAAGTGTAGTAACATCTACTGTACAAGCAAAATGAATGTTCCTGAGCTAAATTTCAACTGTCCCAGATAAGGGTATGAATACTTATGCAAACTGCATCATTTAATCATTTAAGTTTTTTATTTTTAATAAATTTGCTAAGATGTTAAAAAACCTTTTTTTTTTTTTTTTTGCTTTGCCATTATAAAAAAGTAATTTAAAGCAGTTTAACGTAAGGCAGCAACATAACAAAATGTAAAAAAATGAAGAGGTATGAAAACTTTTGCAAGGCACTGTAACTGTCCATCATGAACCGAATACAAACACATTTACTTCACATTTATTTCATGTGTGTCTTTTGTATCTTTCTTTCTTCTTTCTTAAGAATGTTTATCATCTGTACGCCACGATCCCTGACAGACCAGTTTACTCAAACGCAGGAGATCAGGCCTACAGTTTGGTGAAGAAGCACTGATGAGTCTGAAGTCTTGTTTCATTATGTACAGCCACTATAAGTAAATTGTCTTTACTTGCAGATAAATACAGTAGATGTTTATTTTCATTATTCAGTGTTTGGTGTGGAATCAGTGAATTGAACTAAAAATTTAATGATACATGTAAATGCAAATGTTTTACTTCTTTTCTGATGACATTTAAACCATATGAAGGTTTAAACCAATATTTTCTTTCTTTGTAGTATTCTGTATTACTCAAAAAATGTGTGTTTAGATCATTCCATCATGTGTTTATACATTATGTACAAACATGCATTCAGCCAATATATTAGGCCGGGAGTCCAGCACACACCAAGCTGACAGCTAATGGCTTTATTAAAATAGACAAAAATAGGTAAAATTAGGTTCTCAAACCTAATTGGTTCTCACAAGTCAAAAGCTCTTGCTTCCATTTACCATATTTAATGTGCATAAGACAAAAAAAAAGAAATAAAGTAACAAGTACTTTTCAAGTTGAAATAAAATGGTAAGGAGTAAAAAGTACTGCTTTTTCTTTAGAAATGTAATCAAGTAAAAGTGCAAGTAGTCAGTTAATTTGTACTTAAATAAAGTATAATTATGACAAAACTCTTGAGTGCAGCAATCAAAATGACTAAAGTATTTTACACCCCTGTCTAAAAGTATTATATTCTTTTACACTCAATCGCATACATGTAAATGTTGCACTGCACATGGCTGAGTATGTGGTCTAACGATCTGTACTTTGATCTGCTCATCTGCAATACGTCTACAGGACATCTTATATCAGATGTCAAATAGACGTCTATTAGATGTCTTTTAGATGTTTGTGATTTAGAATGTATGAAAAACTGACATCTTACAGATGTCTGCAGATGTTTGTACACAGCAGATGCTTTCCAGATCAAGTGATCTTTAACAGACATCTTGCAGACGTACGTGTGCTATCTGGGGCATTTTTTAAATGCATTATTTACTTTTTTATTAGCATTAACAATTAACTCTTTTAATTTATTTAATATTTTTTAGTTTAAAATACTTCAGATAGTTTTTGCTGTTGAAAATTGTGAAATTTTACTGGTATTGGTGTCAACTACTGGAATTTTGTTATCGTGACAACAGTAGTTTCTATTATTATGAGAGACTGAAACCAGGTTTCCATCCAAAGTTGCGAATTTACTTTATGTGGAAAATTGGAATATCGCGTAAAACATTTATGAACAAGCACCGTTTCCATCCAATGAGTCAAAGAGAACAAAATTGTCACTTCCTGATAAACTGGCAGTAAATCACTAAGAAAAGTAGGAGAAAAGCCACTGAATATGATCATTTTTATATCTAATACATTACTTGCGCCTCTTAGCAAGCAGACACAAAAAAATAAATGCGGTCATTGCTTTCAGAAGTGAATGCCTGCTATTTGGGACCGCAGTCGTATAAGACAGTTCTGGGAGTCAATTATACAGAAATACTTTGATGACAAATTTTGCTCGGGCATTTCAGAATGACCATAACAATATTTCAGATGCTGTGGAGATACCTTGTAGGTTTTGCCATTCCATAGCGCAAAGTCAGATGATTTTTTGATGCGCATAGAGGAATTTATTCGGCATCTTCCATTATTTGCAATAAGCCTTTTTCGCAAGTCAAAAATCACCTCAAATGAGCATAAAAACTTTTTTGCGAATTAAGGGATTTTTATTTGAAATTTGCATATTCCTTCAGGCACTTAAAATACTTGCAGAGAGGTCTGGAAATATGAGTCTAGCTTCTTGCATGTTTCATAGCAGTTTCCAAGTGAAATGACTTACAAAACTAGCTTCTTTCTTTTAGTGTGAGTCTTTGCCCCAGATCTGTTTTCTGTTAAAGTGAAGACAGTTGTACATGTGGTCACATGATCAAAGTTCATCTTTAACGTTCACTGCACAATGCATTAAATAGTTTGTGGTTTGATGTACCACTTTCTAATTCATCCATTGTGTGAGTCTCATTCTATCTCTTTTCTCACACTCGCTGTAATGGAGTTGTTCATCTTCATAGTTTTTTAGCGCACAGTAAGTGACTGATGTTGATTAAATATGGTATGTACACATTTGTACATAAAAAAAGTTTAATTGTCCAACATATTTCAGCGTATCTGATCAGTACAGGGGTAGATTTAGTCATTTAGGGACCCCAGGCAAAATATAGTAATGGTATACATTTGTCCAAGGCGGTCACCTGCTTTTGCTTAATGGGTAACTGGATCACTACATGTTTTATTACTTCTCTGCTTGCATATTAGTTCTACTTTGGCAATGTCATTAAAATGAATTAACTTGATTGCAACAGCGAACAAACACCCAGCAAACTCCTAACAAGAACAACAAAATTATCTATCAAATAAAAAAAAGGCCACTATACCCCCATGACTAATAAAAAAGCGAAAACATTATTAATGCAAAGATACTTACAATAACATACAAAATATACAAAAAGAAAATAGGATGCACTTAACAGGCAGTCAAACCATCATACAATTCAACAGGCCAGCTAGCAGCAATGTTTAAATACTGTTTAATTTAATTAAATAACAATAAATTCAATATTATTATCTAGTCTAAGTCTAAGTTCATTAATAGTAGTTATTTTCGCTATATTTAAATTAAGTAGTACATATGTGACCCAGTTTATATAAATTGAGATTTATACATGATCTGAAAGCTGAATAAATTAGCTCTCTATTGATGAACGGCTTGTTATGATAGGACAATATTTGGCCGAAATACAACCATTTGAAAAAAAAAGTTTTGATGCATTTACGGTAGGAAATTTACAAAATATCTGGAACATGATCTTTAATATCCTACTGATTTTTTGCAAAAAAGTAAAATTTATCATTTTGATCCATACAATGTATTTTTGGCTATTGCTACAAATATACCTGTGCTTCTTATGACTGGTTTTGTGGTCCAGGGTCACATATGTGGCCAATTTCAAAACAGCATTCTAGCATCCTACTCTTACTCCTTACATATGCCATCTCTATATGGCAGAAATAGCATGTGTAATATGCTAATATGAAATCAACCAGTGAGTACATCTAGTCCAATCTGGCCTATGTACCAGTGCATGTGGTTGTACGTGCGGTCTTATGATCTGCATTTTCATCTACATATGTTAACTGCGCAATATATTAAAAGATTTCCTGTGGTCTAATGTTTTATTCTTCTCATTGTGTGAGTCTTGTTCTGTCTCTTTTCTCACGCTCGCTGAGATGGAGTTGTTCATCTTTATTGCTTTTCAGCTGCTAATAGAGATTCAGTCCTACAGTAAGTGATTATTGTTGTTTATTTCTGATTAAATACTGTACGTCCACATTTATAGTGGAAAAACAGTCTAAACTACTTCAGCATGTCTGATTGTTATATGAGAAGTTTTAATATAAATATTCAAACACATGAACTATAACCCACATATTTATTTTGCTATTGAATTTGTATGTAATCAGCTGCTACAATCTGAAATATTTGGTTATAGAAATCAAGTTAATGACTGTACTTGAGGTTAATATCATAATATGAAAATCTGTGTTATATGATAATATTCTTGTTAATGTCAGTATGTATGTATTATCTGTCTGAGTTGTTGCAGAATCTCCTACTGTAAAAGTATCTCCAGATGCCAGTGAAGATCAGCTGTGAGACGCCAGCAGATGTTATACTGAATCAGTGATATTTCTACATAAACAGAAGAGAAGAATATAAAAGTCAGTACATCAAGTGAACTCAAGCTCACTGGTGCTGAAGTGCTCAGAAAAGCTATACATGCACACGTCAGAAACAACATATGCTGATTCTAGCAGTTGTATGATGCTGTCACAGAAGACTTTCATTTGTGAAGCTTGCTTTCATACAAAGAACATATGCTGAAATAACTGATCTATTTACAAATGTAATCACTTCTCA
>NW_026127467.1:10001-22664 GCF_022985175.1 Labeo rohita
TCTGATGTGCCACTTCCTAAAACACATATAGTCTGAGTCTCATTCTGTCTCTTTTCTCACACTTGACTTGCATTTGAGAATTATATATAAACGAGTTCACTCAAATGCAGAAGATCACATGTAGGCCTGCAGTTTGGTAAAAATACACTGATCAGTCTCAAGTATAGTTTTATTATGTATAACCACTATAAATAAAGTATCTTTATTTGCAGACAAATAAGTGTTTATTTTCATTATTCAGTGTTTGGTGTGGAATATACTGTGACTGAAGTGAATATCCAGGGCCCGGTTTTTCAAAAGGTTGAATCCGGATAAAATTGATCCGGATTTAGTAATCCTTTTTTTTGCGATCCGTGATCACGTAATCCATCTTACTTTTGAGCCAGTTTTTCAAAGCAACATCGGATTGGATCAATCTGATCCGGATAGGAACTTTTCAGGATCACCAAATCTGGATAACCAGTGCTCAAACAGGATAGGAAATCACAATGTAGAACTATAGATATGTAAAAAGCAACAAGTAGAATAGCCAGTGTGGGGTCAATATAAGTTTATTTTTATTTGAAATGAAAACACACACATTTAAAAAAAACAAAAAACAAGAAAAAACCCCACCCCATCCTCTTCCAGCAGTCCGCTCATCTGAGACCTACAACACAAACACTGTACATTGAGGATATTTATAACAAGTATCAAATATAGATGTATTGAATTAAAAAAAAGACTTAATGTCAAATACTCCACAATAATTTCAGACTTCCTCATCTGATGTGGAGAGACCAGCTTGTCTGAGCGTAGCCTTTAGGAGGCGGATCTCAAGTCTGGCCTTTGTTTGCTGCAGTTTGGTCAGAGTCAGTTGTTCCTCTGCCAGAACGAGCAAACAGGACGTGCAACAAGGGACGCAATAGTTAGACACTATTTCTGATTTGGATTTGTTTTGGATTTCAAAATCCGTGATTGCCATTCTTTGCATTTTTTTGGTTATTCTGTAATCATTGCATGCTTCACTAATAAATATTCTAAAAACAAAAATATTTTCGATTGTGATGAATATATATATCAATTAGTGACAGAATAAAATTTATTGTTTTTGGTCAATTTTGACAGCTGTTTGGGGGATTATTTTATGAGGCCAAACTCTTTCTACTTTGCTGTAGGCCTATACTGAAAGGCTGAATACGTTAAAGCTTACCTAATCACTGTACCCTGACGGATGAACAAATAAACTTAAAACCTTATGAATAAATAGGATATCTTGTAAGATACTGCATGATCCAAATATAGTATTATTTGATACATTTTTAAAGTTTTCATTACATTTTGGGCATGAAATCCACGCTGAATCCACCCTTCTGATGGGATCAGTTTAATCCATATTTTTTGGATCAAAGTGATCCAAATCCTACAAAAAAGTTCTGAAAAACCCAAACTAAAGGTTTGATCCGGATCAAAACCAAGATTAGATTACGTGATCTAATCCGATTATGTAATCCGTTTTTTCTTTTGAAAAACCCATTTTCAAGATTTGATCCAATCTGTTATCCAATATCCTAGTGGATTACTTTTGAAAAACTGGGCCCTGAGCATTTTGTCCGGCAAGCCCCACCAATGCAGTTCTACGCTGTAAGAAGAGCTTGGGCATTCAATGAGAGCTGAACTAAAAATCTATCTATCTATCTATCTATCTATCTATCTATCTATTATATTTCAGACCTCTAAAACCATTAGATCAGATATTATTGTTCATGCTCTGCTATACATACACTGTGTGCAGAATTATTAGGCATGTTGATATTCTGGTCATATTTTTTTTCCAAACACATTTTACCAATTCCAAACCACATCAGTCTTAATAACTACTGTCAATTTTGTATTTAATCATTCATATGTGATATATAATTGTCCGTGAAGGCTGGAAGTGAAAAACTCCTTATATTTAGGTGTGCATAATTATTAGGCATGTTTTCTTTTACAGATAAAATGAGCCAAAAAAGATATTTAACCCAGACTGAAAAGTCCAAATTATTAAATGCCCATGAGAAGAATGCAATACTAATGCATTACAAGAATTTGCAAAGTTAAGGCTTGACCATTGGACAGCAAAATGCTTGTTGAGTCTGCATGGTCAGAAAAAACAGGTGGAGAAGAAAAGATGCATGTTAACTGCAAAAGAATTAGGAATTAAGGTGAAGAATTAGGTGTGACACCATCAGGAACCGTTTCCAGTTCTCCAGCGCCACCATTTTCCAGAACTGCAACCTACCTGGAGTCTTCAGAAGTGCAATGTGTCAGGTTCTCAGAGACTTTGCTTGGTAAAAAATCCTAAAAAATGCCCCTTACTTAATAAGAATAACAAGCTGACGTGTTGTGAAATACATGAAGACAGTTTTTTTTTTTTTTCTATAGGCTTTATAGACAGATGAGTTGAGAGTGACTCTTGAAGGACAAGCATCACATCCTCTTGTACCTCTGATTCAAGAATTTATCTTCCAAAATCTGGCAGTAAGTTTTGGGAGTTCATGTTTAGTCTCCTATCCTGAAAAGTCTGACTTGCAGAGATGGACTAAAATGAACTCCCAAAAATTACTGCCAGATTTTGGAAGATAAATTCTTGAATCAGAGGTACAAGAGGATGTGATGCTTGTCCTTCAAGAGTCACTCTCAACTCATCTGTCTATAAAGCCTATAGAAAAAAAAAAAAAACTGTCTTCATGTATTTCACAACACGTCAGCTTGTTATTCTTATTAAGTAAGGGGCATTTTTTAGGATTTTTTACCAAGCAAAGTCTCTGAGAACCTGACACATTGCACTTCTGAAGACTCCAGGTAGGTTGCAGTTCTGGAAAATGGTGGCGCTGGAGAACTGGAAACGGTTCCTGATGGTGTCACACCTAATTCTTCACCTTAATTCCTAATTCTTTTGCAGTTAACATGCATCTTTTCTTCTCCACCTGTTTTTTCTGACCATGCAGACTCAACAAGCATTTTGCTGTCCAATGGTCAAGCCTTAACTTTGCAAATTCTTGTAATGCATTAGTATTGCATTCTTCTCATGGGCATTTAATAATTTGGACTTTTCAGTCTGGGTTAAATATCTTTTTTGGCTCATTTTATCTGTAAAGGAAAACATGCCTAATAATTATGCACACCTAAATATAAGGAGTTTTTCACTTCCAGCCTTCACGGACAATTATATATCACATATAAATGATTAAATACAAAATTGACAGTAGTTATTAAGACTGATGTGGTTTGGAATTGGTAAAATGTGTTTGGAAAAAAATATGACCAGAATATCAACATGCCTAATAATTCTGCACACAGTGTATATGTAAATGTTACATTGTATATGTCTGTAAATGTGAATCATGATCTATACTTTCACCTACATCAAAATGCACAGTACGTTATAAGGTTTCCTGTGGACTGATGTGCTACTTCCTTATTCACCCATTGTGTGAGTCTCATTCTGTCTCTGTCACACTCGCTGTAATGGACTTTTTTATCTTCATAATTTTTCAGCTCCTGATGGAGGTTAAGTCTTATGGTCTTATTTACTTAAAAATGTCCACATTTATAGGTAACAAAGTTTTATTAGAACAAAAAACTACAACCTGACTACAACCTACCTGACATACTCATTTGACTATAGAGACTATTACTGCAGTAAGTCAAATTTATTTTTATTGCATGACAATGGATAAAATTGAAACACAATAGTGTGTAGCAGACAGTAACAAGGGCTAAAAAAATGAATAAATACAGACAATAGTACAACAAGGGACACAGTAAAAACTGACAGTTACATCAGTAGATAGTATAGAAAGTGTAGCAGCAGTGAGATATTCATAGTAGACACAGGCTCATGAAAAAATGTGTCTGTGGCAACATTTTGGTAAAAATTATATTATATCCCTTTATATCACTCAGTTTCAAAGTAAAATGTCCAGTGAGTGGCGCTAAAAAGCATGTTCAGTTTTCTCTGAAACAGATAAACATAACTGTGCCAACATTTTATTACACTGGTTCATGCATATATCACAGCAGTTCAGAAATCCAATGCCTGCTGAGTAAAAGGTTATCATACATATAGAGCTGAAAAATTAGAAAATAAGTTTTTAGTAATCAATAATTTTCCCGTATAAAAATAAAATTTGTTGATGTTTTGCTTCCTGTAATATTAATTTCAGCTGAAAACTGCAGAGAATTTTATTTATATAGATTTTTTTGAACACAAAACATGTGAATAATATTTGAATACTATTTCTACATAAACAGAGAAGAGAAGAATATAAAAACCATTTGGAGATGTGAGCTTGAGCTCACTGGTGCTAAAGTGCTCACATGGGCAGCTGTAAAATCACCTGAATCAATTTACATTTACTGTTACTACACAATGCTGGGGATTGATAAACAATCACCTCATTCTCTTCCTGCTACAGGTGAGATATTTCATTGCTGTTCTTCTGTGTTAGTATGCGTTACCACAATGTTTTTTACAACTGTAGTTTATTTCTCTTCAAGTGCACTTCAGATACCCTTCAGTGTTAGTAAACATGATCTGTCCAAACATCTCTCTAAAATAATTTACAAAAAACATCTTAATTTAAAAATTAAACATCCTAATTTAATAATGTAATATGAATGACTGGGAAGATCACGGAAATTTATTAGTCAAATAATGTGGGAATTTTAAATATACCAATGCTAATCACAGTCAATTCATACATTTTTGACAAGGCAGTTAATTCAGAGCTCATCATGTCGTCTCCCACTCACTGGATCTCAGATCAGTATTTGGTCTGGAGATCAGAGTTAATCTGTGACAATAACCTGCTTTTACACTGTGATGAAGGAGCAAGTTCAGAAACCATCTGCTTACTCTGATCCAGTGACAGTAACAGTTCAGAGTAAGTATTACAACAGTAAAAAAATAAAAAATAAAAAATAAAAAATACAGGTGCATACATGTTTTTATTGAAAATTTCATATATTCTAGATTTATTACATATAAAGTAAAACATTTCAAAAGTTTTTTTGTTTTAATTTTAATGATTAGAGTGTACAGTCAAAAATTCAGTATCTCAAAATAGAATATTTCCTAAGACCAATCAAAAAAAGGATTTGCAAAACAGAAAAGTTCAAGTTCTTTAAAGTATGTTCATTTATGCACTAAATACTTGGTCAGTAGCACATATTACAGCAAATGATTTGCTCCTAGAGAAATTATGAGAAGGGTATAACTGCAGCCTGGAGATCTCCAAACTTTGAACTTCTTAATGACATAAAAAGGGAATCTTACGCTCTCCTGCGGGTGCAGGAGAAAGGTTTTTACGCTATGGCTTTGTTTTAAGATATGGGGGAATCCTGGGATTTGAAATTCACAGGGTAGGAGGGGGTAGTGACGCTGGGTGTAACTAAAAAGGTCCCAAGAAGAAACATGAACTTTTGTGTGTACACGCTTTGCAAATGTATGTTTAAAAATGTTCTCCCTACCTCTTAGCTCTTGGCTGATGAAGGGCACAATGTACCGTTTAATTTCTATCTGTGTGTTAAAACTTTGAAAGACTTTTAAGTGTTTATTTAGCGATCTCGTTATAGCGTTTTAGCGGGTTGTATTTGTCCATTGTGTGACAGTCTCAATAGCGACCTCTACTGATATAACTTTGACAACCGCCACAAAAACAAGTGAGTAACCATCTCAATATACCTGTAGAGAATTCTCAGCAGTTCTGATATTGTTGTGTTATTGTATATTGGGTTGTAATATTAATTCCACTACTAATTACAGTTTTATTTCCAGACTAAATGGACACTTTTAACATTGTCGAATCCTATGTTTCTGTCTGAACAGCGACCTTTACTGTTGAAGCTTTGACAACAACCATAAAAACTTGTAGTTGCCGATTATTTTTAAATTAAACATTCCAAGTCAAACATTCGGTACATATACCTTACATCTCAACATATGAGCTTTTATTACAATGCACAGCATCAGAGATTCTACAGTGTATTAAAAAAAATCATTTGAATATTAATTTGCTGTTTATTTTTAATTATTTTTCAATGCTAGATGATTTTTTTCAGTGTTTCTTAAAATAGCTCACTTTCCAGTTTTCTGATATTTTAAGATTGTATTATTGTATTTTATACTATATTAATAACACTACTGAAGTTGTATTTCCAACCTAAATGCACATTGTGACATTGTTGAAATCTCTTATTTAAGCCAAAATAACCTCTACTGTTAAAAATGTGACAAGTGTCACAAAAACTTGAGAGTGAAGTTTATTTTTAAAATGAAACACATACTTCACAGCACACAGAGACATTTTACTCATTTCACTTTAAACTTCAGTGTCAAAAGTCTTTTCTGTTGCAGGTGTTCCCCATACTGTCATTTACAAATCTGTTTAAATATCTCTCTAATAATCTGAAAATGTAATGATTCACTGTGAGGATCATGGAAAAGTCATTGAAATTCTTTAGTCAAAAAGTGGTGAAACTGTGAATCCTGAATATATCAATGAGAGACTGTTTTGGACCAATGATGTTTCTCAAACATGAAAACAGAAGCCAAGGAATTAAAATGTACTGTTGCTTTTTGATCATTACTCTTTTTCTCTCGTTTTTTATTCAGTAGGTCTTCCTTTTGACAAGTTGAGAGCATCTGCCTCAGTTATTCTGAAAACAGTCAGTTCATCTGAACTGTGAGAACACTGAACTGAAGGTTTGAAGATGGAGATGTGTGTCTTTATCATAAATGGAAGAGAAAGAAACTAAAAACTGACTCAGCTCTGACTCACTGGATCTCAGATCAGTATTTTAAGTTCATATATTAATATTGCTCATCTATATAAAACAGCAAAAGAAATCATTCCCAAGACTATGCATTTGTCCAATCTGTGAGTCTCAACAGCGACCTCTGCTGGCGAAACTATGACAACAGCCACAAAAACACACACCTGACAAGCAGCTCAGTCTGCTTTCTTTCTTGTCATATTTCAGTTGTGTAACTACAGTCTGAAATATTTTTGATTCTATTATAGCAGCCTCTACTTTGACTGATTCTACCAGAAAGTCAGAAACTTGTACATTTTTGTTTTATTTATAAGAGAACAGAGTACTACTACCACTTCAGAAAAAAATTAGTAAATAAAAATAAACAAGATTTATTTTTTTTTTTTTTTTGAATAATCATCATAGTTGAGATGTCTATAATCATTAATTAGTTTAGGTTGCAGTGATGTTCTGTCTCTTATGATTTAATATTCAATATTTATTTAATAATTACAGCAAACAATTGTCAGATCAATGAACAAATGAATCGATTGTCTGCTTTTATGCATCAAACAAGTAAACATAAGTAAACACTTAATAAAGTCGCCACTGAGTGAATAAATATGTCCACAGTATTAATTTTGATATCATGATCTAGTCTTTCTTTGAGCCTATTAATAGTACAGTTATTTTTTTGGCACATTTACTTTTACTAAACTACCTTTCATCTTTAGTATGAGTTTGAGCACAAAATATGCCCCATATCTGCTCTCTGTTAGTGTATTTGAATTGTATTGTACATGTGGTCACATGATCTACATTCATCTTCATAGAACTGACTGCACAATGCATTAAATACTTCCTGTGGTCTGATGTGCTACTTCCTAATTCACCCATTGCCTCATTCTGTCTCTCACATTTGCTGTAATGGAGTTGTTTGTTTTCATAGTTTTTCAGCTTCTTATTGAGGTTCAGTCTTATGGTAAGTGATCTTTGTTGTGTAATGTTAATTAAATTCTGTAGACTGTCACATTTGTAGTGAACAAATTAGTCAAATTATTGTCTATAATATTTCAGCTATATTTTCTCATGTCACATGGTGTTTTAATACAACCTACCTGACATATTCTTTGTACTATAGAATGTACCTGTATATAGTATATTTTATCAGCAGCTGTCCTTTTCACATTTTTAGAACCCACAATATGTGATTAATATTGAAATATTATGGTACAGTACTTGTAAACATTGTCAATGAGATGTAATGATCTGTTTTGGGTTGTTTCAGAACCTCCTACTGTAAAAGTATCTCCAGATGTCATAAGAGAGTCCAGCTCAGTGAAGATCAGCTGTGAGACGCCAGAAGATGTTACAGTGAATCAGTGTTATTTCTACCCAAACAAAGAAAAGAATCAAACAAAAAACAAATGGGACTGTATACTTAAGCTCACTGGTGCTGAAGTGTTCAGATGGGCAGCTGTAAAATCACCTGGATCACTCAACATTTACTGTTACTACACAATATATGTGAATAATGAATCATTACCTCACTCTCTTCCTGCCACAGTGACAGTTCTAGGTAAGAAATTTCAGCCTGGTCTCATTGTTTATACATAGGTATTACAGTAGTACGTAACATTTACAGGTACAAAATGTAATTTTTTGTATGTTTGGATAGATGCTGAAATGCACAGTATGTACATATTGACAAATAAAATGTAAAAATTATTACATATATAGAGCTACAGTAACACAATGTTTATCAATCTTTTATATCATTTTATAGATACATTTTCAAATCCCTTTTAAAAATGCCTTTTCGATCCCTTATACAGAATATAAAAACAATTCATATATATATAAACTTATATTTTCATGTTGTTTGAACATTAATGTGTGTTGGCAGTGTATGTATACCCTATATATAAACATAATGGAGAGAAATGGACAGACAGTGTAGGCCTTCAATGCGAATTTTGGTAATAATGTAGCATTAAAAATATATTTTAAGTCACTAATCCTACTCCTACCTAACCATAACCATTTGCTAAAATATGTATGAATAATAGCATTACAGGCAGACAGGTGTACTCATAATTTATTTATTGACATTTAAAAAATGTTGCAAGCAGTACCAAAGGTAGTCCAAATGACGATGTGTTGATTATGACTTGATTATCATGATTTTTACACAGTGGCAATAAAATAAACAAGATGCAAATAAAAGCCCAGTGACTGACAGTTGGTTTACATGAACATATCAAACATATTCGAAACAACTAATGCCACAAAACACTGTTTAATTAGAAACTAATTGCCGATGTTTGTACTGTTGTTCTCTCTCAGAAATCACTCATTATAAAAGGAATAACAGGATGAAAGTTAGGGACACTGAAGGGGGAAAAAACACAGATTTTCACCAGAATCTAATCTGAGATCTCTAGATGAAATATTATATACTTTTTTTATTCATTAGCTCTTCCTGAGGCCAAGTTGAGTGTATCTGCTTCAGTGATTCTGGAAACAGACACAGTTGAGCTGAGCTGTGAGAATACTGAAGATCTGAAGATGAAGATAGAGATGTGTGTCTTTATCATAAATGGAAGAGAAAGTAACTCAAAACTGAGCTCATCATGTCAGCTCTCACTCACTGGATCTCAGATCAGTATTTGGTCTGGAGATCAGAGTTCATCTGTGACAATAACCTGCTTCTACACTGTGATGAAGAGGCGAACTCAAATTCCATCTAATCACTCTGATCCAGTGATAGTAACAGTTGAAAGTAAGTTTTTTATTGATATATTCATAAAGTGAGGTTATGTCAAGTTACATCACATGTGACATATGCTTTGTATCTAAAGGACCTGTATCTTCAACAAACAAACTTCATTTTAAAGTTCGCAAATAATGCAACGGACTCTGTAATTCTGATAAATTGTCTCTGCAGTTTCAAAATCAACCACCACTAAACAAACTACTACAACAGCCATTAAAACCAGTGAGTAATTTTATTTGTAAATTATTTATTCATACTCTATTCTGAATGTCTTTAAAATTACCATTATTATTTCAGGTTCATAATTGTTTGATGAACATTTAATATACTACTATACTGTGCATCACCATAAATTTCACAATGTCTTTCAACAGCTTTAGCTGTAATGTTCGCTTCTGAAACCACAACATACAACAAAACTGGTACGTTACTAATAACACCTTTTCTGGTTATTCTATTATGTTAAAATTTGAGAAATGATTCCCTTCTGAAAAGCAATTCACCTCCCAATATTAGGCCTTCATTCTACGACAAACCTGTCAACAAGCAAGACAAATGAAACCATGAGTAAGTTCATCTATTCTTCCTCAGTGGTAAAAGTCACTGTGTAGAATTAATGCTGGATTAATCCATTGGATTCATGGATATTGGAATTGCATGATTTATTAATACTATAACTCTATGCTGTTTTTTTCTGCAGTTTCCACTACAAGCTCCACACTTCCTGGTGACAGCAAAATATCGGAACATAGTAAGTAAGACTCGAATACAGTACATGACTTTTAAAATCTGAACAGACTGTAAAACACCAGACGTTATGCACTTGCTGACTTTGTAAACTGGCAATCACACACTAAACAACTGAGGATCACACACAACCATACTTTCGAATCCTTCCGATTTCAGCACACTGTACACAGAAACACATACCTTGTTGCTATGAGATGCATAGCAATCAATTATTGTTACAATGTTTGGTTCAGTACAATGTAAAGATGATACACATACTGGTCTTTGTTTGTTGTTTCCATGTTAAATATAAAATGTTCTCACTGCAGATTCAACAGAAACACCCACTCGCGCTTCAGAAATGGACACATGTGAATAGAGTTTAGTGTTCAATGTATCCGACAAAAAAAAAAAAAAAAATCTGTATTTATTATTAGTATTCATTATTTTACAGCTTCAACTTCAGCAATCGACATGTCCTAGAACAAGTAACTTACTGCTTTTCTACATGTCAGTAGACTGCCATATGTATTTTATTATTTATTTATGTTTATTTTATTTTACCACAACTTTCAAACACTAAAATATGGAAATACTGCTGTATACAAAATTATGCATCAGTCAAGTAGCTTATGATTTCATTTAAGGTCTTTTTGTGTTGCAGCGGTTTCTAGTCTTCACACTTCAACAGCTCATTCAACAGATCCACTCACATCACAAAACACAGGTTTTATTATTAGTCCCTTTCTTCCATATTTTAATTGATTTGACTATTTCAATCTATTTCAAATCTCTATAAAAAAATCTCTATAAAAATATATAATTTACTTCTTTCCAAGCACACAACAAAACAATATATTAAAGATTTTATCAATTGTTTTGTGTATCTAAAGCACTTATATTAAAGATAATAATACAATAAACATGAATAAAAGTGTTGGTTTTGTTTTGACATAGATATATTGTTTATAGTGCTGGTTTCCACTGGTGTTGCTGTCATTTTGTCTGGACTCATCTGTCTGTGCTGGTTTGCAAGTAAGTAAAGTTTACAAATATACATTATTTGGGCCTTGTTCATGAAATGTTCATAGTAAATTCAGAGTAATTTGTGCATAAAAAGTAAATGCATTGTAAACCTCTGATGTTAATGAATTTGAATCATTCATAAATAATGTGTGTTTGCATACTCATTCACAATTAGCATTATCCCTGCCCATGAATTACAAATATGTGAATTGTATACAGGAATGTTGTGTGCTCTTTGGATCCTCTTTCATTTTGTGTGATCTTTGGAACACTTTCATGAATGCAAAAATTTAAGTCATGAATGAGGCCTGTTCAACTTCATGCTGTTGAATACAGAATTTATCATGCAATATAGCATTAAACATATAATCCAGTAGCTCATTGTTTTCTAGGTACAAAAAGAAGAAAACAGTAAGTTTTTTTTCATGCATTGAATTCAGTAGTCTGTATATGCATTTATGAAATGATGCCATAAAGATCAATATTTGATTCTTAGCAATAAAATGAGATCAATAAAACCGGATGTGCCCAGTCAAGAAATTGGTATGGTGAGTATCTCTGCATTTACAATCTTTAAAATCACTATATGTGAAAGGGACTTGATCTTAATTATTAATTATGTTATTTAGAGTTGTTCTGGCCCTGCAGAAATATATTCTCTGATCACTTATGTACCAGCCACATCTCAACCCATATGTGGAGGTAAGAGAACGACATTCTCTGGAAATGATCTCGGCTTAAAAGCATAATAGCTAACAAATGACGCAGTGTCTGGTGCTATTTCCCCTTACAAGTCTTCAGCAGATCATCATTATTGCATAATTAACCACATCTTCTTTTAAAGGAACCGTTCAGGCCAAAATGAAAATAATTTACGTTGTTACAAAACAATAAGACTTACTTTTGTCTGTGCAAATGCATAATTTAGTCATATTGTAGTCATTTCGCATTTGTCCTCTGGTTTTCTATTAGCTCTGTTTGACCCTCTTTCATCATGTTGTTTTTTCAAAGGCCCCGAACACCCAGAGTCACATCAGGACAACACAACAGATCCCACAGACACTAACTCTTTCATTATGTCTGTAAATTCAATTTACCAGCCCTCAGGTAATAAGATGTTTCTTTCATTAAAATGGTCATACTTGAGGAATCAAATCACTCTCTTTCTTTTCACATAAAAGTTAATAATGTAGACCTACTATAAAAACACACTGTGGTTTAACAGCTCAAAACTTCCTCTCCAATCCAAAAACTGCATTTTTAATGTTTATATTTAGAAGATGGGAAACTTAGCTTCCCAATCACGCTAGGAGGAAGCTGGACAAATATTAAATTCATCACAACACTTTTGC
>NW_026127468.1:0-22163 GCF_022985175.1 Labeo rohita
TTAATGTTGGGACTGTCCTCTATCAGTGTGCAAAATTATACAACTTTCCCGCAAGCGGTTCTATGGGCTGCCATAGACTTGCGGCGGAAGAGGAAGAAGAAGAAGAAGAAGAAGAAGAAGCGGAATAATAATAACGCCAACGGATACAATAGGTGCCACCGCACCTCTGGTGCTTGGCCCCTAAATATAGCTGCAAGCAGCAATTGCGGGGCCAAGCACAAAAGAGGCAGAATGAGGAGTTAAGCACGGCAAGGAGCAGCAGACCGACTACAACAGTGAGTAACTTAAGCCATTTTAGGATAATATCAGTTGAAATGGCTGAAAAATCATAAATACAACCAATCGTAATAAAATTTAATGGCTTATCACTTTTGACCAACAGGTGGTGCTGTTTTCAAATTGATGTGACGTGTTCTGTGTGAAATGACAATGACACACACAAAGTTTGCCGTCATTATGTCAAAGCTTTGCAGAGATACAGCCTCAGATGTAGTTTGGCATCTTTCCAGCAAATTTGTTGATGCGCTAAACGAGAACGGTTTCGTATATCGACACGAAATTCATAACTTTTTGCCAGCATAGTGAAGGATTACAAATTTAAGAATCTGTTTAAAATATGCTGATCCTATGCATATTTGATATAGGTTCCAATATAACAACATGAACTGAAAAAGTTATGTATATTGTGACAGTCTAAGAGCAGGCAGCCCAGGCCCTGAGACAGTAACCTTCCAGTTCCTGAACATCTGGCAGGTTTTCCCAAGTTAAGTGTGAATTCTAATCTCAAGGTACAACTGTGCCTTTTGTTTAAGCACCTATGCATCTGAATGACACTTGTATGCTAAATAGATCAAGGCTGGGAAAAATCTTTAACTGAGCCGTTTTCCTGTACCACATTTGCATGCTTTGTTTAGATTGCTTCCACCTCTATGTACTCCTCCCCCTTCAAACCTATATACTCTGCTGTGCTGAGCTTTGAGAAGACCACTTTGAAGACTGCAGTGCAGAGCAGCGAGTATCTGAATAAAGAGAAACTTCTGCTTCAAGATATCCAAAAACGTCTCCTGGTCTCTAAGAAAAAATTCACAACAGTTTTGGTGCCGTGACCCGGATAGAGCTCCTCACCTGAATCCAGATTGAAGCTCAACAAGCTCAACAAAGATCTGACTTTGTTCCAGACTGAATCTTTCTGTACCAAGGGTTGGTGAGTATAACTCTATCCAAAAGAACCATTAGAAGCCAGTACATGTGGTTATCCTCTGCGCCGCCAGAGAAGTGTTAACAAACAGCTGCAGGGTTTGGTTAACAGACTAGTTTTCCTCTATTCAGGTAGAGAAGATTAGCATTACGTGCTAATATCTGTTATCCTCTGTTTTAGGCAGAGAAGATTAGCGTAAAGTGCTAGTAGTTTATGTTCAGGAATCCTCTGCTTTGCCAGAGAAGGTTGAATACATGATAATATGTATTAACTAGGTTTTCCTCAGCTTTGCCAGAGAAGGTTAACAACAGTTGTTCTGTGTTAACAAATTTATCCTCTGCTTGCCAGGGAGGTGTTAGAAGTGTATTGTTGTGTCAGAAAGACATTACAAAATGTTGAGAAGGAATGCTAGGTTGATTCCCACAACTGAGAAAGGTGGACTAGCTACCCCTTTATGGACAGACAATGAGTTCAAATCATTGTTAGGTGAGCACATGGACTCAATAGTGACAGAGTCAGTCAGATTGGATTTGACAAAGAAATTTGGTATTGATCCAGAAAAAGTATGGTCAATTGAAGAATGCAAAAAGGTACTTGGGGCATGTATCAGAAAGAAAAACATTAAAGGCATTATCTGCTGCCACAGAGAATTTACCTTATCCTTAGCACAAGAACAAGCTCAATGTATTGCTAAGTTAAAAGAACAAAACAAACAACTACAAACTAGAGTGTCCTGTCTCACTAAAAAGGTGGGCCATAACAAGGCCTCAACCAAAAGGGATTCAAAAGACCAACAATCACATGAAAGCTATCCTGACTTACAGTCTTTGTGTAGACTAGAGGACAATAGCAATACTGGATTAAGAGATAAAAATGTAAATGCAGTTGAAGTATGTGGAGCGAGAAAAGGGGCTCAGAGTAGGGTAGAAGGTGTTGAAACTGTTCCATCTGCAACCCCCAGACTCCAGTTACAAGCAGTCCATACAGCGCTAGGACCTAAAGATATAGAGAGACTATCCCAGAGCTTACCCTCAGCACGCACAAATTTCTCTGAATTTAGAAGAGCATTGACTAGCAAAATGCGTCTCTACGACATGTCGTTAGCAGAAGTCACACAGCTGATGTCACAAATTCTAACTGAATCTGAATTCAACAGTTTTGAGTCTGCTGTTACTTCTGAACTACAACATGCCAGTAAAGCAGATTTGAGAGAAGGTGTTTTGAAAATTCTAAAGAATCTCGTGGGACCCAAAATAGACTGGTCCAGAATCACTAACTGCGTGCAAAGGAAAGAAGAAACTGTGAATGAATACAGTGAAAGGTTCTGCCAGACAGCTGTAACTTACAGTGGAATAGTTGATAATTCTGAAAGTGTGCTAGATGACAAGGGACCCTTAGTCCGCATCTGGTCAGATGGTCTTGTAGCTGAGTACAGAAAAGCCTTGACATTCCTAGATCTAACTTGGTCTAACAAAACTCTCAGAAGTAACCTAGACATGTTAGCTATTTGGGAAAGAGACTCTGATGTTAAAGCAAGAGTAAAGATTGCAGCAGCATCCTTTCAGGTCAACACAAAGAACCAACAGAAACGTAATTGTCCTAAGAGGGAGGGTAATTGTCATTACTGTGGTAAACGTGGACACTGGATGAAAGAGTGTAGGAAAAACAAAAAGTATGTAAGAGAAATGAACAGTGTAAATCAGCTCTTACTCAGTCTGCTTGCAACTCTGAAGCAGACCCTCCCCACTACACCAAACTCGTGGGGCAGCTTGCTGAGGTGCTAACTGTTAAGGCTGTGAGTTCTTAATTACCCCAATAATCTACAACAAAGATGAAAAGATTCTTTGTAAATAGAACAAAAGGAAGTTGACTTACTCCCACTGGGGGACTCTGGTTAAGGACACTCACAGCCAAAAACAATACTACAGCACACTCCAGTCACTCACCTATCCTCTATGGGTTATGATGTTTGCTATGACTGATGTTTCATTAGAGGATGGAGTAATTGCACAGTTAAATTCTCACACTAACTACAGGGACAGACTAGGACACACAGGCCAGTGAGGAGCCCAGGGAAGAACCGAAGTGCAACAGGCCTCGGGGGCCAACCCTGTGGTGAAGATTTCCTCATAGGTTTTTCCCCTCATCAGTTTGTCCCCACCTCACTGGTCCATAGGTGTCAAATGACTTAAGACTAGGTCAACAAAACACTATACGATCACCAGACTTAAAAACCACTATACGATCAACAGAAGTCTAAAATTGTCTATGCATGAATACTGCTGGTCTGCTGTTTCTCTGTTTTCTTGTGTTGCAGGTATGTGTACATGCCATGATGTCTTCAAAAGCAGCATCCTGGAGTAAAGCATCACCTCAGACACCCATGAACAAGCTTCACAAGGACAAAGAGTCATCTGAGTGAAACTACGTGGGAAATGGACTACAGAAAACTACAGACTACACAGCTTTTCAGGCGCCATGGACGTCAGGACTTCCACTCTTATGCTACATGGTTTTCTGTGTCAACATGTAGCTTGTATGACATGTTACCATCCATGTCGTATGTGTCAACAGTTATGGTTCTGAAAAGAACTATCACACCTAATTAAATCTAGGACAAGACACAGAATAAGATATATGTGCCTGTAACTATTTCAAGTTACATGAATGGAAGATGGAGCTCAATGTTAACAAACATAGGCTATAGAATGGATTTATGGAGGTTTAAATTTGTATTATGTGAGAGTTATTAGAACTCTCAAAGGGGGGACTGAAGGATTACAAATTTAAGAATCTGTTTAAAATATGCTGATCCTATGCATATTTGATATAGGTTCCAATATAACAACATGAACTGAAAAAGTTATGTATATTGTGACAGTCTAAGAGCAGGCAGCCCAGGCCCTGAGACAGTAACCTTCCAGTTCCTGAACATCTGGCAGGTTTTCCCAAGTTAAGTGTGAATTCTAATCTCAAGGTACAACTGTGCCTTTTGTTTAAGCACCTATGCATCTGAATGACACTTGTATGCTAAATAGATCAAGGCTGGGAAAAATCTTTAACTGAGCCGTTTTCCTGTACCACATTTGCATGCTTTGTTTAGATTGCTTCCACCTCTATGTACTCCTCCCCCTTCAAACCTATATACTCTGCTGTGCTGAGCTTTGAGAAGACCACTTTTTTTGAAGACTGCAGTGCAGAGCAGCGAGTATCTGAATAAAGAGAAACTTCTGCTTCAAGATATCCAAAAACGTCTCCTGGTCTCTAAGAAAAAAATTCACAACAATAGTCTGAAGATGATCTGAGTCAAATTTGGTGAAGATCGGACTAACAGTCTGGGAGGAGTTCGAAAAAGTAGGTTTTGTACATTAATCAAAATGGCGGACAGGAAGTTTGGCCAATTTCGGCATAATGGGTATCAATGTTCTCGACTTGGCCCAAGGAATCTATTGGCATCAGTTTCATTCCAATAGGCTAATGTAAACAGAAGTTATTAGCATTTTTGTAAATTTCATTATTAATGTTTAGTGAAGGGCATATTACTTCTGACCCCTAGGTGGCACTGTTACCAAATTGATGTGGCTTGGTCAGAGTGTGGTGACAATAGCACATATAAAATTTGGTGTCAATATGTCAAAGCTTTGCAGAGATACAGACTCGGATGCAATTTGGCATCTTTCCAGTAAATTCGTTGATGCGCTAAACGAAAACGGTTTCGTGTATCGACACGAAATCCATAACTTTTGGTCAGCATGGTCTGAAGATGATCTGAGTCAAATTTGGTGAAAATTGGACTAACGGTCTAGGAGGAGTTCGAAAAAGTAGGTTTTCAACATGAATCAAAATGGCGGACAGGAAGTTCAGCCAAAATTGGCAAAATTGGTATCGGTGTTCTCAGCATGACCGAAGGAATCTATCAAAATCAGTTTCATTTCAATAGGCTAATGTACGCAAAAGTTATTAGCATTTTTTGAAATTTCGTTATAACTTTTGACCACAAGGTGGCGCTGGCCCCAAAATTTTTATGTACATTCCGGGCATGGTGCCGAACATTTTTGTAATTAATGTCGAAACGATACGCTAATCCGTTCTCAAGATACAGCATTTTAAAGCTAAATTAAAAATGGCCGACACCCAAAATGGCTGACATGGGAAAATTGGATATGGTTCGACTCGGCATGATTCACCGAATCTAAAGAGACTGGTTTCATGATTTTTGGCCCAACTATTCAGAAGTTATAAGCAAAAAGACCCATTTTTCATATCTCCTGACCACTAGGTGGCACTGTGCTGAAACACTGCAGGTAATCTCAGGTCATGCTTGTTATAAAACACACCAAGTTTGGCCTCAATATGACAAACCGTTGCGGAGATATAGCCTTACAACCATTTTTGCGTGCTTTTCGTAGAATTTATTCGCGCGTCATTCGAAAACGTTTTGACTAATCAACTTGAATTCCATAACTTTTTGCCAGCATGGTCTGAAGATGATCTGAGCCAATTTTGGTGAAAATCAGACAAACCGTCTAGGACGAGTTCGAAAAAGTAGGTTTTACAAATAAAAATTTATAGAAAAAAAACTAAACCTTACAATTTTTGAATTTTGGACTTCATTCGACTCGGCATGAGCCAAGGATTCAGAGGAAAAAAGAATTTTGATTCTGTGCCTTACGGTTCAAAAGTTATTAGCATGAAATTATTGAAAGTTTGGACAGGTGGTGGCGCTAGAGAGTTTGAGTTAGAGACTCCAAACTTGCTATGGTTAATGTTGGGACTGTCCTCTATCAGTGTGCAAAATTATACAACTTTCCCGCAAGCGGTTCTATGGGCTGCCATAGACTTGCGGCGGAAGAAGAAGAAGAAGAAGAAGAAGAAGAAGAAGAAGAAGAAGAAGCGGAATAATAATAACGCCAACGGATACAATAGGTGCCACCGCACCTCTGGTGCTTGGCCCCTAATTCTAACGGATACAATAGGTGCCATCGCACCTTCGGTGCTTGGCCCCTAATAATAACGCCAACGGATACAATAGGTGCCACCGCACCTCCGGTGCTTGGCCCCTAATAATAGGAACGGCAACGGATACAATAGGTGCCATCGCACCTTCGGACAACAGAGGCAGAATGAGGAGCTAAACACGCAAGGAGCAGCAGACCGACTACAACGAGTAATTAATGTAATTTTAGAATAATACCAATTGTTTTTTTTGGAAATTTCATTATTAATGTTTAATGAATGGTGTATTACTTCTGACCAGTAGGTGGCACTGTTACCAAATTGATGTGGCGTAGTCAGTGTGAGATGACAATGGCACATACAAAGTTTGGTGCAAATATGTTAAAGTTCCATCACCTCCTTATAGACCCTTTTTAATGTATTTTAACAAACACTGGTTTAAACAATTTTAGAACAGCGTTAAATGCTTGTGAACAGAAAAATCTAGTAAAACAAAACCATTTTAACCTTGTTACATTAGGCTAATACAATAAATGTGCTTTATGACTTTGTTCAAGGAGGGTATCGTGTGTAAACACTAGGGGCGCTGTGACCTGTTTGCAGAGCAGGTTTCTCGTTGGTAGAAGACATTTTGTCCTTTTTCTTTCAGCTACATAATCTTATTAATCTGTATTGTATAACTGATCGTCCATAATATATCTGATATAGTTGAAGTATTTTTATTTTAATTGATTTGTTTCTATGGTTATCTTTGGTAAATGAGTTCATAAAGGTGTTTTTATTTGAATATAAGGCCTATGTTACTCCTGGTGGTATTGTAAAGCCATATGTCATAAATCATTATGTCACAACACCACGAGGAGCAAGTGTACACATTTGTACTATTTTTAGAAATCTTGACTAATAAAAACTGTGATAAAATTAGAGATTATGTGTGGGTTTTGTGCTGTGAGGTAAACATCTCTGTAGTGTTAAGGTTGTCAGTCGTCGAATGCTTTTATTTGTTGTTAATGTATTTTATGTTTTTCTTAGTCGTGTATAAACCGTATTGGTTTCGCGGTTTTATTCTGTGGGTGTCATAATGCAATGTAATCAAATGCAGCTGTAGTTTGTCTTGATCATGACAATTAGAAAGTGCGTCATAGGAACTGAAGTGTAGGCATTGTTTCCAGACGGACTCTTTTTCAGTGTTGCACAGCTGTGGAGGTGAATAGAGCCGTTTTTCAATATGCGTTCTTGTCTGTTTTTTTTTTTTTTTTTTGTTTTTTGTTTTTTCAGTTACATTTACTTTGCAATTATGTACATATTAATACAAATATATACATCTCACAACAGAAGTAGAAAAAGGGTATACAGAGAGAATAATAATAAAATAAAAAAGAAACACACAAAAGAACAAGTGCATGTACATGAGTAAAAAAGGATCTATGCCAGGGATAAAAGAAAAATTAAAATTAAAACATTTAACTAACCAAATTAAATTTACACAGTGCTTCATAAGTCTTTTTAGCTTTTCTGTTTCTAATATTTTGCAATGTAATACCATATTGTTTAATTTCTTTAATAAAATGTTCACAATTTGGCTTAGCTTTTGTCCATTTCTTTACATGAATGTGATATTTTCCAAGTAAAACAATTAGTTGAGTAAGAAAGGAAATTGTACTTTTAGAATCAATAGTATCTTATAAAAAAAAAAAAAAAAAAATACAACATCATACATTTCTATTTGTATTAATGTACCAAACATTCTAGAAATGAAGTTAGAGACATCTACCCAAAATAATTTTGAGTATACACATTGAAAGAAGAGATGAGTCACAGACTCTTTAACAACACCACAAAACTCACAAGAATTTTCTAAACCCAATTTGAAGCGTTCAAATAATTCTTTAACGGGGTAAATTCTGTGTAATATCTTAAAAGATACCTCTTTTACTTTATTACTTACAAAAAATTTACTTGTTATCGACCATACTTCCACTCAATGTTTTCATATTTAGATGACCAAAAGACTGTTGAGCATGGCACATAATTATTCTTTAACAGATTTCTAATATATCTATTACTGCATTTATCTTTAACAATATTAATATCGCCAATAAATATATCACGAGTCAATGATTGTTGGTCAGTATTAATGGAATGTACAGAATTACGTAATAATGAAACAACTTTACTTGGAATTGCATCAAAAATAACAGCATAGTCTTTTGGTCTCACAGGAATTTCAAATTTTTTAAGGAATTCTGTGTATGTCAAAAGCAAACCATGTTCATTAAGCAACTGACTAACAGTAAATATTCCATTGTCATACCATGACTGATTAAAGATAGATTTTTTTTTATACAAGATATCTCTATTATTCCACAGAAAATATCGATGTGGTGTGAAATTGTGCTTATATATTAACTGCCAAGCCAGCAATGCCTGCTTATGAAAACTTGCCAATTTAATTGGGATTTTATCAATAGAAAAATTACATTTTAAAAGAAAATTAATACCACCTAAAGAATTAAATATAAAATTGGGGAATATATGTGTTACGAATCTGGTCGGTGAGCTGCGGACCGCTCACCACCAGATGTCGCTCTCCCTCTGTTTACACACTCTGACTGTTGCACTACACCCCGGACTCCATTCCCCATCAGCCATTGCACTACACCCCCGTCCAATCAGAGACAGTATAAAAGCCCCGATCTTTCTGTCACTCACCGCCGAGTATTGTACTGTGTTTATCTGGTCATACGAAGCGTTTCTCTGTGTTCATCCCGTGTCGTGTCTTTCTGTTATTCTGGCTCCTCGTCTGGTTTGTCTCGACCCCCCGCCTGTTTATCGACTACTCTCTGCCTAGCCCTTATACACCTGTCTGCTCCTGTCTGACCACGCCTGCCTTGACCATGTCTCTGTCCAAATCCTTCAATAAAAGCGTGCAAATGGATCCGCTTGTCTCTCGTCTCACTCCCAACGTTACAGAATACACCGTCATACAAGGATCCAGCAACTTTTTTCACGGACATCATCCAGGTATGGACTATACTTATTTGACTGTGGGCTCGTCTTTCACGGTGGGTGTCGCTAATGAGGAACGCGATACCCCAGTGATGCCGGTCGCGCAACCCGCTCGCGGAGTGGCGGGCGCGTCGGAGCGCGCTCATATAATGGCGGCTAATGTGGAGCCGGCTCGCAAAATGGCGGCCGCGCCGGAGCGCGACGCCACGAACACGCCGGCCGCCTGGCCTGCTCACGACACGGCGGCCCTGCTGGAGCACGCTCAAGCAGGGGTGGCCGCGTTGGATCGGCTTCTCGAAATGGTGGCGAACATGGGGCTCATTCGCAAAATGGCGGCGAGAACGGAGCTCCGTCATGTCACAGCTGCTATACCTGAGCCATATGAAGTTGCAGCTGCGTTTCCTGATTCAAGTCAAGTTTCCAAGTCAAGTCAAGCTACAGCTGCTGTTCCTGTGTCAAACCAAGCTGGAGCTGTGTTTCCTGTGTCAAGTCAAGTCAGAGCTGCTCTTCCTAAGGCAAGTCAAGTTAGAACTGTTGTTCCTGTGTCAAGTCAGGTTAAAGCTGTGTTTCCTGTCTCAAGTCAGGTTACAGAGCCACCGCACAAGATGGCTGCCACGCCAGAGCCACCGCACAAGATGGCTGCCACGCCAGAGCCACCGCACAAGATGGCCGCCACGCCAGAGCCACCGCACAAGATGGCCGCCACGCCAGAGCCACCGCACAAGATGGCCGCCTCGCCAGAGCCACCGCACAAGATGGCCGCCACGTCAGAGCCGGCTAAAGCCCCGTCAGCCAAGCCACAGCCTGCTCAGGCCATCTCAGTCAAGCCACAGCCTGGTCACGTCATGTTTTCTGCTCCTGAGTCGGCACCCATCATGGCCGGTCTTCCCGAAGCGGTTTCAGAGTCAAGTCACGCCCCGCCTGACGGCCCAGAGTCAAGTCACGCCCCGCCTGACGGCCCAGAGTCAAGTCACGCCCCGCCTGACGGCCCAGAGTCAAGTCACGCCCCGCCTGACGGCCCAGACTCAAGTCACGCCCCGTCTGGTCCCAAGTCTGCTCCAGAGGTCCCGTCTGGTCCCAAGTCTGCTCCAGAGCTCCCGTCAGTTGGAGAAGCCGCGCCAATGCCTCCTGAGGTGTCAGCCGTGGCTGTGGATCCTCCCTTGGAGGTGGCGCCCCCCTACAAACTCTCTGCTTCTTCCCTCATTCTGTCTGCCTCCTCTGTCACTGTTCTCCCCAGGTCCCAGTCTATTATGCGGGTTCCTGCTCAGCCCTGGTGGGCTCTGGCGCCTCCTGTTCCGCCCTGGTGGGCCCTGGCGCCTCCTGTTCCGCCCTGGAGGGCCTCGGCGCCTCCTGTTCCGCCCTGGAGGGCCTCGGCGCCTCCTGCTCTGCCTCCGGTTCCGTCCTGGAAGGTCCCGGTGTCTCCTGCTCTGCCTCCGGCTCCGCCCTGGAGGGCTCCTGCGCCTCCTGCTCTGCCTCCGGCTCCGCCCTGGAGGGCTCCTGCGCCTCCTGCTCTGCCCTGGAGGGCTCCGGTGCCTCCTGTTCCGCCTCCGGCGGCGCCCTGGAGGGCCCCTGTGCCTCCTGCACCGCCTCCGGCTCCACCCTGGTGGGCTCCTGCTCTGTCGGTCCTGCCCCAGTCACCTGGTCCTCTGCACGGACCTGGCCCTCCAGCCCTTGCCCTGTCTCACCCCCGCCCCACCGCTCCGCTGGAATATGGTTCGTTTGTAGCGTCTGGAAGCCGCTCTTTGGGAGGGGGCTATGTTACGAATCTGGTCGGTGAGCTGCGGACCGCTCACCACCAGATGTCGCTCTCCCTCTGTTTACACACTCTGACTGTTGCACTACACCCCGGACTCCATTCCCCATCAGCCATTGCACTACACCCCCGTCCAATCAGAGACAGTATAAAAGCCCCGATCTTTCTGTCACTCACCGCCGAGTATTGTACTGTGTTTATCTGGTCATACGAAGCGTTTCTCTGTGTTCATCCCGTGTCGTGTCTTTCTGTTATTCTGGCTCCTCGTCTGGTTTGTCTCGACCCCCCGCCTGTTTATCGACTACTCTCTGCCTAGCCCTTATACACCTGTCTGCTCCTGTCTGACCACGCCTGCCTTGACCATGTCTCTGTCCAAATCCTTCAATAAAAGCGTGCAAATGGATCCGCTTGTCTCTCGTCTCACTCCCAACGTTACAATATGCCACACAGTATCTTTATTTTTAACGTACTCAATTATCCATTTTATCTTAAAAACCTCATTGAGGTCTGTAAAATTTAACACTTCAAGGCCTCCAAATTCTTTACTATTATTTAAAATATCTTTTCGTAAGTAATGAGTTTTTTTTTTTCCAAATGAAATCATAAAGAATCTTATCCAAATCCTTAACAACATCCTTTGGAACTTCCATTGACATTGAAACATATACAGACCTCGAGATCCCTTCTGCCTTTGACAGTAAAATACGACCAAATAAGGACAAGTCTCTCATTAACCACATATTATATCTATTTTTAATCTTCTCAACAATAGGCTTATAGTTTAATGCATTTCTTTGGTTCAAATCTTTACATACTATTATACCAAGATATGTGATAGTGTCTATAATCGGTATCTCATTAACGTCTTTCAAAGGACAGTCTTTAAGAGAGAATAAAACGGATTTGTTCTTATTCATCTTTAATCCAGAGACCTCCGAAAATTCATCTATACAGTTAATGACACTCTCCACTTCTTCACTGTTTTTGACAAAAATTGTGGTGTCATCTGCTAATTGAGTTTAATCTCTTTGTCAAATACTGAGATTCCATGAAAACTAGCTTTTTTAATATGAGTGGCCATCACTTGTGCAACTAATAAAAAAAGAAGAGGCGATATCGGGCACCCTTGCCTTATCCCACGGCACATATTAAATCTCGGACAAGTGCCATGAAACAATTGGACCGAACTATTACAACCATTATAAAGAGTTTGAATTGCTTTTTGAAAAAATATACCAAAGCCAAAAAAATCTATAACTTTGAACATAAAAGGATGTTCAATAGTATCAAACGCTTTATAAAAGTCAATAAATAATATTAAACTATCATCTAAAATCAAATGTCTATAGTCAATTAAATCAAGAATTAATCTAATATTATTTCCAATATAGCGTCCTTTCAGAAAACCTGATTGCTCTTCATCAATTATCATATTTAGACATTGTTTAATTCTTTTGGCAAATATATGTGAATAAATTTTAGTGTCATTGTTTAACAAACTAATTGGTCTCCAATTTTCTAAATATAACTTATCTTTGTTAGGTTTTGGTATAAGTGTAATTACTCCTTGTTTTAGTGATGCAGGAAGTTCTTCAAAATCAATTGATTCTTTAAAAACAGCAAGTAAAAAGGGTGCAAGATCATTACAAAATGATTTATAAAACTCCCCTGTCAATCTATCATTCCCAGGAGATTTATTTTCTTTAAGAGTGTTAATGCAGTCTATAACCTCTTGAATATTTAATTCTTTATCACATGAATTCCTGAAATCTGTAGTTATCTTATTTATATTCTCAGATAAGTTGCTAAAAAAGAAACCTGCATTAGTTGGTTGATTAAGAGAGCTATACAATTTACTATAGAATTGAGATACAAAGTTAGATACATCCTTAGGGTTCTCATTTATAACACTATTTATTACTAATTTGTTTACAGAGGTCATTTCCCAATTTCTCTTTTCTAAACTGAAAAAAATATTTGGTATTTTTTTCTCCTGCTTCCAACCATTTTCGTCTTGACCTAACAAATGCTCCTCTAGCTTTCTCTTCATAAATATTGTCTAAATCATTTTGTAATGTTCCAAGTTTTAATAAATCATTGCTTGACATATTTTGGTTATTTCTGCATGTAATAGAAATAATTTCACTAATTATCTTGTTCTCATTTTCTTTTTTCTTTCTTGTAACAGATTTTCCATAGGATATCGCCAATTTTCTTATTTCAAATTTAGTTTGTTCCCAGTATTTACCATAAGTCTGTGTCATAGATGCCTGTTGCCAATATTTATTAATTAAGGCCTTGATCTGAGCACAAAAATCATTATATTTTAATAGACTATTATTTAATTTCCAATATCCTCTCTTAACCTTATTTGACTGACTATCTTGAAAGTTAACTTTAATAGATATGCCTTTGTGATCAGTTAAAATAGATGGTTCAATAGTCACAAATTCTACTTTATCTTTAACATGTTCTGAAATAAGCCAAAAATCATTGCGTGATTGCAGAGACTTGTCCTTATTACTCCAAGTATATGTGAGAGAAGATGGATTTTTATATCTCCAAATGTCAAATACATTTAACCTTAAACAAACATTGCTTAATTCATTTACAGTATTGTCAACTTTAGGGGGCCATCTATCCTGTTTTCCATCAAAAACAGTGTTAAAGTCACCACCCCAAATTACTTCAGCAGAGGGGAATTTTGAGTGTAAATGATTAATATAACTTTCAATATCTTGAAAAATTAATCCATTAATTTTTTTATTGTTGGTGGCATAAATGTTTATGATGATAAATTTAACCTGACTTATCTCAACAAGAAGAATGACCCAACGACCTTGATCATCTGTTTTGTGACTTATTACATGTCCTGAAAACTTATCCCTTAAAATAGCGACACCTGCTGTTCTATTTGAAACACCAAAAGAAAACCATATATCACAGCCCCACTGACTTTTCCAAAAAGACACATCATCTTTGCAGGCATGAGTTTCTTGAATGAAACAAAAATCGGCTTCTTTACCTTTACAAAACAGAAACAGAGCTTTTCTTTTTAGCATGTCTCATATACCCCTGGCATTAACAGAAAATATTGTTATCGACATAACTCAAACAAGAGAGAACAAAACCTTAATAAAACAGTTAGGTAAACAGTGAAGATTTAAAGTGTTGAGAGTGCATAAAGGGTACTCTTGCTTCATCTTTTCAAAGATTAGTCACAGCTAATCCTGAGATCCTGTTTGCTTTAATTTGAATAACAAAATAAAATAACGTCTCGTAGACTTAATATCAGATTACACTTGGATAGCCTATTAATTAAAAAAAAAAAAAAAAAACATTTCACATTTTAAAAGAATTGTACCCTAGTAAAGCAAACAGAATTTCCGTGTTACAGTCATTTCAGATTCAAAACCCACCGTACAGAGAGTAATGGTTTAACTCTTGATTTCTTTACCATCAACTATTGCCTTGATTCCAACAAAAAAGGCCCTTTTGCCTTCTTTCCGTGCTTTGTCGATCGATGGCCAAAGGAGATTCCGCGTAGCCCTGTCTTTGATCGTAAGGTCTTCTCTGAAGTACATCTTGTTCTTCTTGAGAAAGTCATTTCCTTTTGCTCCTTTCCATGTGAGGTTCCGCGCTGTCCTGGAAGTGAATCTTATTATCACCGGCCTTGGTTTCTTTCCCTTGCCACTGTCTGCGTAGGATCTTCCAACTCGGTGAGCAATGTCCACATTACTAGCCACGAAGTTACGATCTTCCTCGACAACCACCTCTTTGCAGATTTCCATTACCTGAGCCTTGACGTTATCCTCCGCACACTCGGTCAGCCCCTCCAAGCGTAGATTCCATCTCCGACAGTACCGATCCCGATCATTTAGTCTGTCATCCAATTCAGAGATGCGCTTCAGGTTTGCTTTTCAAATCTTCGTTCTCCTTCCGAATGTCAAATATTTCTGAATGCACCACTTCCAGTGCTTCCTTTAACAGGTTGATGCTGTTCGAATTTTCTTTTACCATGTCTTTTATTTCTTCGGATGACTGTCTGATTATTTGAATAATGTTTTGCTGTACCTGACTTAAGGTCAAGTCATCCGTTGCATCACCTTTTGCATGCTTTTTCGGCGGAGGTGCTTTGGATGGTGTATTTGGAGTTGAATCAAAATCTCCTTTTTTCCGCTGACAACTATAGGAATGGGTTTCACTAATAAGTTTTTTCCGTCGTTCTTTGGAGTTCAATGTCCATCTCTTCAGGGGCTGACATTTCCATGATAACATCCAGACTCTTCTATTCAAGTGAGAAACCACAAAACTAGTTCTGACTGACTGTAGTACTTTTAACAAATCTTATAATACGTGTGACTTATTTCTTACATCAACATTTGCAAGATATACCCGAAGTTGTTTTAAGCGCTAGAGTATGTGCGTCTACTCAAGCCACCATCTTGGAAGCTCCCCCCTGCGTTCTTGTCTGTACTTGTGTTCTTGTGGACTTGTGAAACTTCATCAGTCGTCGCCCAAGTACTGTTCCAATTCAAAGTTCACATCTAGCCAAGTACAGTTCAAATCCCCGGATGTGTTCTTGCTCTGCCCCTTTTATCAAGGATGCATCAAGAGGAGACTTGTGCGAACTTGCGGCAGCCATGTATCCCAGAATGCATTTCGCACCAATCAGCGAGCGTTAATGGCGGAGGCGAAAACCTGCATAATTTTCAAAATATTACTGTTATTGTGTCATGAAATGTAGTTTGAAGAGTATTTCAGGCGAGAATGTCGTTGTTTAAAACTCAAATCTGCGGTTTATTTACAAAGACTGCGCCTTTTTGAAAATTTGTTTCGCCGATTTCGGAGATGTGAGTTCCAGGCGAACACCGGGTGCTCAGTGCTCATGTGTCCCGCAGAGAGAGCCTCACCACGGCTAGTCCTTCTGACGTTTGCCGCTGGTCCTGACGTCTCTGTAGTGGTTAATCAAGAGGTATAATTCGTTTTGGGTAAATCTAACAGTTAATTTTTGGTCTCGTAAATCGATTATTTATTCCAGGCAATATCGTTTTGCCTGAGGACAAAGTTATGCTTCATAAATTATTTATCAGTCGTAATTCAACACTGACTTTTTAGCATGCATTTGACTGAATTGTTTGCTTTTGTCTTCATTTCCGATAACATACGTCTCTTATACTGTATACTTATACTTTTATAATGGCTAATATTGTTCAGTAAAACTGACATTTAACAAAAAAGGCAGAGTTGTGCTTGTCATGTTTCATTTTATTATATATAAAGTAAAGATGTATTATACACAGTGCACATATTGCATAAATCACATATTAATATGTTTTTTTTTTTTTTTAAATGAATACAAAAAAGAGGGTTGTGATTTATATTTTGAAGAAAACAAAGAGGCAGTGGTGTTTGATATCACTTCGTTTTATTGTTATGCGTATAAGTGCTGCACGAACCACATTTTTAATTATTATGTTTAATTATTAATTAATATGTTTAAATGAAACAGAAAAGAGGCAGTGCTGCTTGATATAATATTTCGTTTCACTGTAATGTTGTACATTCCCTGAACTATATTTCTGCAGCTATTAATATATTTAAATGAAAACGAAAAGAGGCAGTGGTGGTTGATATCATATTTCTTCTTATTGTAAATACATACAGTGAAGATAACCGGAGTAGAAAAGGTGAGCTGACTGACGTTATCAAGTACGCTGTTGTTCCATTTGCAGAATTACAGCACTTGCGTCCTCCTGTTCTCGGGAGTTCGTACTCCCAAGTCAAACTACCAAGTCTGAACTACAAAGGACGCAAGTCCGAACTTTGCGTACTTGGTATTGAGAAACGGCCTAGGTGCCGATTTTTTTTTTGTGGAGTTCTTGTTATGCTTTGTGTAATGCATTTATGCAAACGTGTACGTACAGATGTTTATGGATTTATTATGTTTCGGGTGGTATATGTCATAGTCATATGTTGTCAGCGTAGCATGACATGCATTATTTAATGATAGAAATTTCGTTATGATGAGGTACGTTAGCTGGTCTTACAATGGTCGAATATCATACAAGTAAAGTTAATCGCGCTGGTGTATTGATTTAAATGTATTATTTTTAATGTAATTGTAATTAATTATGTGCATATTATGTTTGTCGCTTTCTTTAATTAGTGCGGAGAAGCAGTTATGTACAAAAGATTATTTGTAGTTTTATCTATTTGTTCATTGTATATGTCACGGTACGTGCTGGATAGATGAGTCGAGAGACGAGATACGATACAAATAACAATTTAATATAACTCTTAGCAGGAACAGGCAGGAACAGGCAGGAACAGGCAGGAACAGGCAGGAACAGGCAGGAACAGGCAGGAACAGGCAGGAACAGAACGATAATCCACACACATCCAAATAACGTCAAGGACCGACAGCAAACTCAAATCACAAGCAGACTTATAAAGGGTGGTGATTAAGACACAGACAGGTGTAGTAAATAAACTAATCAGGACAAAATGAGGACAGGAAGAACCAAATATGGGCACAATGGGAAAAACAAACATAAACAGTCCAAATGGCACACAGAACTCTGACATTACTCCCCCCTCCCGGAAGGCGCGACCTCGCGGCGTGGAAAGGGAGTGAAAATAATAAAGTCATTGTGGGAGGAGGCTCTGGTGGCGGACGGTCTTCCGGGAGGAGGACAATAAACAAAGTCCAGGGTGGTGACGACGGAGGGAGGAGCCAGGGAGAACTCAGGAGGGACCCGGAGCAGGAGGAGCCATGCGAGACCCAGACCACAGCCATCATGACGACCCACGGTGGAGCCGACGGAGGGAGGAGCCATGGTGGAGAAAAGGCTGACGACTCCAGGGGGGCGACCGACGGAGGCGGAGCCGCTGGCGGAGGAGCTGGCGGAGGAGCCCGAGGCGGAGACGGAGAGCCGAAGATCCAGGGCGACACCGAGGATCCGGAGGGCCAAGGCGGAGCCCTAGGCTCTGGCGACCGAGGCGTAGGCGGAGATCCGAAGGTCCGCGGCGGAGCCGGAGCGACAGAGGATGGAGGCTGTGCCAGAGGGAGGAAGGAGGTCAACAGAGCCGGTGGGACGGAGTGACGAGGCGCAGCCGTAGGAACAGAGTCCTGAGGTGATGAAGGGCCGACGACCGACCAGGGCGGAGCCGGAAAGACGAGGGAGCCCGGTGGAGCTGGTGGACCGATGGGCGACGATGGAGACGAGGGCGCTGAGAGCCGTGGTGAAGCCGCAGGGTCGGAGGGCTGAGGCGGAGTTCTGGACTCTGAGGCTGGAGGCGGAGATGAGGGATCCTCCAGCCCTGACGCCGATGGAAGCTGGCAGACCCGCGGCGCACCCACTGCACAGGTGGTGGGCTGAGGGTGAGCAGAGGGGCTGTCAGGGGACAGCGGTGAGCAGACAGATGTTGACATAGGCAGAAGAGGGAGGGTGGGTGGGGATTCCATACAGGCAGGCATAACGAGACAGGTAGATACTTCTGTAAAGAAGTCTATTAAATCCCCAGAGTTATCCTCTAGATCTTCCGTAGAAAAGTCAATCAAGTCCCCAGAGTTATCATCCAGCTCACCCCCAGCAGTGGTGCAGTGGGCAGGGCTCTCCATAGCCCTCACTTGCTCCATCTTGCACTCCCCGTCATGGTAGATGTAGCCGGCTCTCGCACCTGATCGGATGTGTAGGGCTCTGGCTCTGTGGCGATCTTTAGCTCTGTCGCTCGTGGCTCTGGCTCGTCATCCGCGGTGGGCTCGGGCTCAAACTCCGCGTGTCGGGGTGCTGGTTGGCTGGGCTCTGGGTCTTGAGTGGGGCTGGTGTCATCCTCCGCGGTCAACGAAGATCTACAGGACACCAGCACCCACTCCATGTAGTCGGCGAAGCTCTCTCGTGGACCCTCCCGGACAGCTGCGCTTTCGTGGCGATGTTCAGTCCTGCACGGTAAAATGTGCAAAGGCTGCTGTCCGGGAAGTGTGTGAGTGGTACGAGGTGGACAAAGTCTCTAGTGTGGTCCACGAGAGAGCGATTCCCCTGCTCCAGGAGAAGGAGGAGGACAGCAGGGTTATCCATAACGAAAAACAAAAAAACAAACACTGAGAAAAAAAAAAACGGAAAAAATAAAGCAGGGAAACGCCGGGGATAAACTGTAGGGTCGGTCCTTCTGTCACGGTACGTGCTGGATAGATGAGTCGAGAGACGAGATACGATACAAATAACAATTTAATATAACTCTTAGCAGGAACAGGCAGGAACAGGCAGGAACAGGCAGGAACAGGCAGGAACAGGCAGGAACAGAACGATAATCCACACACATCCAAATAACGTCAAGGACCGACAGCAAACTCAAATCACAAGCAGACTTATAAAGGGTGGTGATTAAGACACAGACAGGTGTAGTAAATAAACTAATCAGGACAAAATGAGGACAGGAAGAACCAAATATGGGCACAATGGGAAAAACAAACATAAACAGTCCAAATGGCACACAGAACTCTGACAGTATACAGAACACAGACAATATCACAGTAATGTTATGTTAGTTTAACAAGATGATGACACTTAACATCTGCTTTGAACAATGACAAGATAGTTTGATAGGATAGAAACATGTTTGGAGTGAAATAAGATCATATAAGATAATCTGAGATGTGTTATTTAGTTATAGTTATATAGTATATATAGTTGTGTAGTTGACTAATTTATGTTTGTGTGCTTTTTTCTGGAAATGTGCAATATCTGGAGCAGTGCTGAGGTAAGCTAAATTTTTATGTGTAATATATTGCTCAGTAAATATTATATCAGTCAAATTTGAAATGTATGTTATATGTGATCCAGTTTTATGAATATAGTGTCTATGCATATAGTGTGCATTTGTTTTCTATTTGTTCATTGTATAGTTAATATCAGATATTTTATTTTTAGTGTGTGTGTACTTGATGTGATGTTAAATAATTATTACTGATGGTTGTATTTCCTTAAAATAAATATTGATAGTAGTGAAATGATTAATTAATTAATTATTAGGGAGTGTAATTGACTATCAATGTTCTGTGAATTGAATTTTAGCTTTGTTGTACTTTCAGAAGATTTTCAGACCTCTAAGGTAAGTATTGTTGAAGTGTGGTTTGTTATTGAGGAAAATGCAGTCAATAAAAGTAGCTCATTGTCAGGGTTCTTGCAGATACATATAAAACCTTAAAGTATTAAATAAGATTTTAAATTTTTAAGTGTACTAACACCAATTTACAGTCTCCGTGCAACAAACAGCAATGTTTTTTACTTACTTGAATCAGTTTAGTTAATGATCCAGCAACCCATTCAGTAAAGACTTTCACTTGTTCATTCCTGAATAAATGAGCTGTTTGAACATAGGTGGAATGGATGATTTATTAACAGTGTGGCTTACTGCCATCTGTTGGTCATTTTATTTTCATTTTAAAGTACTTTCTGAATAAGAATAAAAAATGATTTCATATTCAATTAAAATACATTTTCATAGCATTATTTATGGAATTGTAAGTGCAGTGTAAATAAATTAATGCCATGTCTGATGCTGTTTTTGTGTGACCTCTGTGTTGCAAAGATGGATTTTGTTGATAATGAAATGACTAATGAAAGTGTTGAAAATATGAGAAGAAATGAAGCATTTAGAGCAAATGTATGTGAAAATTCAAGTAAGAAATATCACACAAACCCCACCTTTAAAGCAAGCGTATGTGAATATTCAAAAAATAAATATCACAGAAACCCCACGTTTAAAGCAAGTGTATGTGAATACTCTAAAAGGAAATACCATGATGATGAAAATTTTCGTATGATCAAAATACAAAAAAGATCTGAAATTACTGCAAAACAGAGGGACAGACAGAAAGACATTGATTTCACTATTAAGTTTCATCAAGAAGTCAGTACAGGCCCAGAATTTGTTTGCGGTGTTTGTCATCGTTTATTGTTCAGAAAACAGGTCATTGAATGTAGAAAAGATTGCTATAAAATGAGAGGTCAAGAAATTACTGATCTGGCTGAGAGATGCATCACACACAAGTATTTACATGTATGCAGCAATGATTGTGAGAATAGATGCCATTTATCAGGTAATCCATCTTGTAAATTGTGGATTTGCTATACATGCCATCGTAAAATTCTTGGTGGAAAACTGCCTGAAGAGAGTATTGCCAACAACATGCATTTGGTGGACATTCCAAAAGAATTAAAAAGTCTAAACTCATTGGAAGAACATCTTATTGCACGCAATATTCCTTTTATGAAGTTGCTTTGTCTTCCCCGTGGAAAACAGAAAGGCTGTCATGGACCTGTCGTGTGTGTTCCTGTTAATACTGCAGATGTCTCAAATATTCTTCCACGTAATGAATGTGATGACCACATGATAAGAATAAAACTGAAATGGAAATTAACATATAAAGGCCATTATGAATATAAATATGTCAGCACTGATCGTGTCAGACATGCATTGTCTTATTTGGTGAGACATAATAAGTGGTATAATGATGTGGAGTTTAATGAGCAGTGGGTAAACTCTTTGAATGCAGCTCATGAATTAGAGAATGATGCTGATGATTTTGAAATGGAGGAACAAGATGTAAAAGATAAAAATGAAGATGAGAAAGGAGCTGGAGATGACCCAGAGTGTGACGCGGCGGCCGAAGAATCGTGAGACGGAGGATCCATGTGCAACAGCTTTATTGAATCGGACAGTGTAAACAGGCTGTGGTCAACAATGGCAGACTGGCGTGGTGAAGACAAATCCAAAAGAGTGGTTAAAGTCCATGCGAGGGGTCGGGGCAGGCGGCGATCAAAGACAGTAATCCGTGGGGTAAGCGAGGGTCGTAAAAGGGCAGGCAGCAAGGGTTCACACACGATAATAGCAGTCCGGTTGGCAACAGAGAAACAGTCCGATAATAGTACGCTCAGGATTGGGGACATAGCCGGCAAAACTTTGCGAAGCGCGGGCCGGCGAGGCACGCTAAAATGGCCGCCAGGGAGGAAGTGACCCGGGCGACCCGGGACCGGAAGTGGGAGTCCCCAGGCACGGGATTGTGGGAAATGGAGTCAGAATTCGGGCGAGGGTTCCCGCTGGCGCGAGACAGGGGGAGCCACAGAGACCGCATTTGTGACAGAGCCCCCCCCGCGAGTGCCTCCTGGCGCGAGGAGGCAACCAACGCCGGGGTCTTCCCTACCGCGGGGTCCTGGCCGATCTGGGTGAGTTGTGTGGAAA
>NW_026127469.1:0-22161 GCF_022985175.1 Labeo rohita
TAATGATAAAAATTCATGCAGTGGTTTTTAATTAATCTGTAAAAATAATATCCCCTTTTTCAAATCGAGCCGTTCTCAGATGCCTGTCCTTGTGTCGTCACACCCACAGAGGCCGCTCCCACAATAGTTGATTGACATGAGCGTCTTACCTCAGGTCAGTTGTCAAAGTCTGACCTCTTTGTTTCAATGCTGGAGCAGGGATGTAAGTTAGACAAGAATATCTCTGATTGAGCGATTGAGGTGTTGATTTGCTGGATGTAATAATGAACATAGTGGTCGTCCCAACATCTGAGCCACTGAAGATGCAGTAGATTACGTTTGTTTGTGAAGGGAATGCGCCTCCCAAACTACATAAATCCGTCTATGTTCGCGTGAATCATTCGTGATCCAGCTTCACTTACAGCAGAAGTGAGTATAAGGTTTTTTTTTATGAATCTTTTGATCGTCTTTCCTAATAATGTGCTAGTTAGCAAGTTTAGCAGCTAAATGCGGCTAAAGTAAACAGGCTCGTCACATCACAGAGAGAAGAGAGGGGCGGGGTGTACAGAGTTCATTTGCATTTTTTAAAGCAGCCTCGACCAGAATGAGATGATTTTTGCAGAGCTGATTTTGACAAGGTAAAAAGGGTGTTGTTTTACACTACCATTGAGAATTTTTAACAAAAGTATATTATAAACTTTTCATTAAGACCCTAAAGAATCATATCAACTTGTGGAAAATGGGCATCCGATGACCCCTTAGGTTTAAATAGTGATGATACATTCAGCAGTGCAGAAGGTAATGAATGAGATAGCTGAGCAGAATGAAGGTGTCTTTACTGGTTTTTGGCCAGTATAGTGAAAAGGAAAAACTGACTCAAAAGAATGATTAATTCATAATTAATTGCATGACAGGTTCAACTGACAGAAACACAGAACATGCATAATAACTGCTGAAATATTTGCAGGGAAAATTATTCTTAGGCCAGTTCATAGCACATATATGCACAGCTGTACAGCTGCAGGCACTGAGTGTGTTTGTATGTGTCATGGGTATATTAATGTCTGTGAGTTTATGAATTTGTGTTGGAGGGATTCTCCTATCAGTTTTGCACCTAATTGCATTGGTTTAATATCATTGTTAACCCTCTGGGGTCTGAGGTGATTTTGGGGCCCTTTAGATGTTTTGACATGCCCTGACATTTGTGCTTATTTCAGCTACTTATAACATACTACAGGCCAACATATAATTTTTTGTATTCAGCACGAACGGTGCTACAATAATATGTGAGCAAGATGGATGTATATGTCTGCATTTTTTAGAAAAAAAAAAAAACATTATGCATGCTTAGTAAGTTTTGGGAAAATAAATGTAGCTGAAATAAGGCCATAAAACTCATACTGAATAGTCCTGAGCAAGGCTTTTGAGTAATCACTCTTGTAGGCTAGAATATTTACTTTAAAATGATGTGAAAATGATCGTGCTTACTCTTTCACAGAAAACAATATATAGATGTAAATTTTCTAAGAAATGTTTTGTGATAGAAAGCCATATGCGAGGGAGGGATAATGGCCATGAATATTTAGTGATATTCATCTCTGAGCATGTTAATATCAGAAGAATCTGTATATAACGATCTTGTAGTCACAGATTCACGCATACTTTGTACTATGTAAAAAGGACATTTTATATCTGAGAAACAAATTATGGTTTAGCACCTTATAAAACTTGGAAACAGAGTATTATTTGGATTAATATTATTATTAATATTATTAATACTCATTAATCTCCTCATGTACCACTGTGGTGATTTTCATGCTGTTTTACTGTATCATGTTTTAATAATTGCATACCAAAATCATGACAAATGCTATTTACATTGCTTTATAGACATTTAAAAAAACATAAAAATATTTAATCAAATTGTTTTCTGCTAATTCCAACAGATTCTTGTTCTTCATCTCCCCATGTACCACTGTGGTGATTTTCAAGTTGTTTTACTGTATCATTTTTTTATAATTTCATACCAAATTCGACAAATGCTATTTACATTGCTTTATAGACAAAAAAATAAAAATAAAAATATGAAATCAAATTGTTTTTTGAAAACTCCAACAGATTATTGTTCTTCATCTCCCCATGTGCCACTGTGGTGATTGTCAAGTTGTTTTACTGTATCATTTTTTAATAATTGCATACCAAAATCATGACAAATGATATTTACATTGCTGTATAGACCTTTTAAAAATTAATTAAAATATAAAATAAAATTGTTTTCTGCCACATCCAACAGATTCTTGTTCTACATCTCCTCAAGTACCACTGACATGATTTTCATGCTATTTAACTGTTTAATATTTTGTACTATTGACTATTACTCTATGTAGACATGTTTTAAAAAAATCATAAAACTATGAAATCAGTATATAATCAATAAATTATTGTTCTGCATGTCCTCAAGTACAACTGAGATGATTTTCAAATTGTTTTACTGTATAATTCTTTTTAATAATTGCATACCAAAATCATGACAAATGCTAATTACATTGCTTTATAGACATAAAAAAAAAAAACATAAAATTAGAAATCAAACCAACAGATTCTTGTTCTACATCCCCCAAGTACTACTATGGTGATTTTCATGCAGTTTAACTGTTTCATTCTTTTATAATTGCATACCAGATTCTCTTCATTTTCTGTTTGCACTGGTCAATATAACACCAACAATGTATGTATAGACAGTTAAAAATAAACATGTTTTAATATACAAAATTAAATGTAATTTCTCAATTTACTTCTCATTTATGTTTTGCTGTGTTTTGGGGAATAAGAATGTTTTTTTATTAATGTAGCAGACTGCAAATTTCCTCGACTACACTATCATCCTTATGAAATATTAATTTTTTATGATAAAAAGCACTAATGATGATTACAGTTAACTATTACTGTAAGGCAATTAAACTATGCTAGATGCAGAATTTGCCATCTGCTAGTTGCAATGTTACAGTTTGACAAAATAGGTGTAATTACCGTATACATCCAGCAGAGAGCTATTGTGTACCTGCTCTTGAAACCTATTAGCTCCTGTAGCGTTACTTAATTGACTAACGGGTATAAGTTATTTAAACGACAACTCCTCCTTATCTTTATTTTTACTCCTTACTTTTTACTTTGTCTCTGTATTTTGAGGTACGAAAAGTCAATTTTCAAACTGTTCTTTTCAAATTAAATTTTTGTTAAAACTTTGTGTGAAAGTCTTAAGTGTTAAACCCTAGGGTTATTAAATAACTTATACCCATTAGTGTATTATAACGCAATGTAATTAGCATTTGTCATGATTTTGGTATGCAATTATTAAAAACAATTATACAGTAAAACAACTGGAAAATCATCTCAGTTATACTTGAGGACATGCAGAACAATAATCTATTGATTATATACTGATTTCATATTTTTATGATTTTTTTTTAAACATGTCTACATAGAGAAATAGTCAATAGTACAAAAAATTAAACAATTAAACAGAATGAAAATCATGTCAGTGGTACCTGAGGAGATGTAGAACAAGAATCTGTTGGATGTGGCAGAAAACAATTTTATTTTATATTTTAATGAATTTTTAAAAGGTCTATACAGCAATGTAAATATCATTTACCATGATTTTGGTATGCAATTATTAAAAAATGATACAGTAAAACAGCATAAAAATCTCCACAGTGGTACATGGGGAGTTGAAAAACAATAATCTGTTAGAGTTTTCAAAAAACAATTTGATTTTATATTTTTATTATTTTTTTTTATGTCTATAAAGCAATGTAAATAGCATTTGTCGACTTTGGTATGAAATTATTAAAAAATGATACAGTAAAACAACTTGAAAATCACCACAGTGGTACATGAGGAGATGAAGAACAATAATCTGCTGGAGTTTTCAAAAAACAATCTGATTTCATATTTTTATGTTTTTTTTTTTTAAATCTCTATAAAGCAATGTAAATAGCATTTGTCGACTTTGGTATGAAATTATTAAAAAATGATACAGTAAAACAGCATGAAAATCATGTCAGTGGTACTTGAGGAGATGTAGAACAAGAATCTGTTGGAGTTTTCAAAAAACAATTTGATTTCATATTTTTATGGGTTTTTTTTTTTAAATCTCTATAAAGCAATGTAAATAGCATTTGTCGACTTTGGTATGCAATTATTAAAAAATGATACAGTAAAACAGCATGAACATCACCACAGTGGTACATGAGGAGATGAAGAACATGAATCTGTTGGAGTTTTCAAAAAACAATTTGATTTCATATTTTTATGTTTTTATGTTTTAAATCTCTATAAAGTAGGGCTGGGCGATAAAACGATAACGATATGTATCGCGATAAACACGTGATCGATATCAATAAAAAATGTGTTCTATAAAACGTTCGATATTTTTTATTCTTCGTCGGAAGAAAACAGAGGTTGCGAAGCAAGTTTGGTTGCATTAACAAAGGCACTCGCTCTATAACCTAGCAACGTGGGAGTGACAAAATTATTCAATTAATATCTTGTATTGTAGAACGGACGCTCAGCACCGCCGAGAGTTTAGCGCCATCGTTAAAACGAAACCGAAAGTAAAACGCGCGCGCGCATTCAAAAGCAGTTTTAATACCCCACGTTTAGAGAGCGACTCCCCAATGTGCGCAAATTAGACTACATAACATATACAGGCTGTAGGCTATAGGTTGTGTAGTTGTATTTAATGCAACCTTAATATTCATTTAGTGCTCCTAAATTTAGTTTTGGTGCTCCTAACTATTTGAAGTTGGGAACACCAGTGCTACCAAGTAAAAAAGTTAATTTCGATCCCTGAACACAAGCAGCAGACCAGCATGGAGAGGTACTCTGCATCAGTGCCTTATGACAAAGAATCTAAATGGTACAAAGATAAAACGGAGGCAGTGGCATATGTTTATATTTAACACTGCACTATTTTATTACACTTTATTAAGCATTTCTTACATTTTAAATGTTAAGAGATAATTGTTAAGTGTTCATTGTGACTTTAGAATTGTCACGTTTGACGTCGTGTGCGGGAACAGATACGCAGGAGAGCGGAGATCCAAACAATGCACTTTTAATAAACAATCCAAAGGAACAGACTCAGGGAAACAACGGGAACCAGCAACCAACGACGAGCAAAACAAACTGAAGACAATATAATCACCGACCAGACCGTGTGGAACAAACAAACCTTATATACACAGAAACAGGGGAGTGGTCACAAACGAGATAACGAGGGGAAGTACAAATATGGGAAAGACTAAACCAAATGAAACAAAACCTCAGGGGGAAACAAGGACTAAACCAAATATCATAAACCAAAAGGGGGGGAAACGGAACAAACCAAAAAACACTAGAAACAGGAGGGAAAAACACTAGGAAAAACAAGACCAAACGGAACACAATCCTGACATTACCCCCCCCTCCCCTAAGGCGCGACTCGCGCCGTAACTATACACAAATGGGTGGGAGGGTGGGCGCCCTGGAGGCTGTGCCAGGCGGACACAGGGGAAGCAGGGTGGTGCCTCCAGGGTGGGTCCAGGGACCATGGCGGGTCTGGGAGTTCAGGGAGCCATGGCCAAGGGTATAGTCCAGGCGGCCATGGTGGATCTGGGAGTTCCGGGAGCCATGGCCAAGGGTATAGTCCAGGCGGCCATGGCGGGTCTGGGAGTTCCGGGAGCCATGGCCGAGCACACAGTTCATTTGGCCATGGCGGGTCTGGGGATTCAGAGAGCCATGGCCGAGCACACAGTCCTTGTGGCCATGGCTGGTCCGGGGGTTCGGGAAGCCATGGCCGGGTAAACAGTTCAGGAGGCCAAGGCTGAACAGGGGAGTAGCCCCCCCCCAAAATTTTCTTGGGGGAATTTATAGGGAGCGCTGGATGAGGTGCTGACTCAGGAGGGCGAGCTAAAGGAGGAGCCGACTCAGGAGGGCGCGCAGGAGGGCGCGCTGACGGAGGGGCCGACTCAGGAGGGCGCGCTGACGGAGGGGCCGACTCAGGAGGGCGCGCAGGAGGGCGCGCTGACGGAGGGGCCGACTCAGGAGGGCGCGCAGGAGGGCGCGCTGACGGAGGGGCCGACTCAGGAAGGCGCGCAGGAGGGCGCGCTGACGGAGGGGCCGACTCAGGAGGGCGCGCAGGAGGGCGCGCTGACGGAGGGGCCGACTCAGGAGGGCGCGCTGGAGGGCGCGCTGACGGAGGGGCCGACTCAGGAGGGCGCGCTGGAGGGCGCGCTGACGGAGGAGCCGACTCAGGAGGGCGCGCTGGAGGGCGCGCTGACGGAGGAGCCGACTCAGGAGGGCGCGCTGGAGGGCGCGCTGACGGAGGGGCCGACTCAGGAGGGCGCGCTGGAGGGCGCGCTGACGGAGGAGCCGACTCAGGAGGGCGCGCAGACTCAGGAGGGCGCGCAGACTCAGGAGGGCGCGCAGACTCAGGAGGGCGCGCAGACTCAGGAGGGCGCGCAGACTCAGGAGGGCGCGCAGACTCAGGAGGGCGCGCAGACTCAGGAGGGCGCGCAGACTCAGGAGGGCGCGCAGACTCAGGAGGGCGCGCAGACTCAGGAGGGCGCGCAGACTCAGGAGGGCGCGCTGGAGCCTTCCAGGGCAACTGCGTCAAGGCCTGGGACCTGGGGAAAGCAGAGATAGAGGAGGAAGACTGAATAGGGGGAAGCAGAAAGGTTGTTGAGGGACGCCATCTCCCTTGGAGGATCTACAGCCGTGGCTGACACCTCTGGGGGCATGGGCGCGGCTTCTCTGACGGAAGAGGCCTCGGGAGAGGCCTTGGGCCCAGACGGGCTCTCAGTGGTGAACTTGCGAGCTGACGTGACCTCAGGAGCACAGTGTGCCGCCCACACACACCAAATAGCCACCGCCATTAGGGGAAGAGCAACTGCGGATGGCAGGATCTCTGTACTTGGCTCGTGAAGATCCGCTGTGGCGTGACTTGACTCAGGAAGTGGAGCGGTGTCTTGGCCTGGCTCAGGAAGTGGAGCGGCGTCTTGGCCTGGCTCGTGGGGAACAGCTGTGACTTGGTTTGACTCAGGAAGTGCCGAAGGAGACGTGGGCTCTGGAGGGAGCTCTTGAGGAGCGGGCTTTGGAGGGGCTGACTCAGGAGGGTCAGTGAGCTCGGGTGCGGCAGCCATCTTGGCAGGGGGCTCAGGCTTGGCGGCCACCTTGGCCGGGGGCTCAGGCTTGGCGGCCACCTTGGCCGGGGGCTCAGGCTTGGCGGCCATCTTGGCCGGGGGCGCAGGCTTGGCGGCCCTCTTGGCCGGGGGCGCAGGCTTGGCGGCCCTCTTGGCCGGGGGCTCAGGCTTGGCGGCCATCTTGGCCGGAGACTCTGGCGTGGCTGCCAACTTGGCCGGGGATTCAGGCTTGGTGACCATTTTGGCCGGGAACTCAGGAACGGAGGCCATCTTGGCCGGGGATTCAGGCTTGGCAGCCATCTTGGCCGGAGACTCTGGCGTGGCAGCCATCTTACGTGCAGACTCTGGCGTGGCGGCAGCCATCTTGCGTGCAGACTCTGGCGTGGCGGCAGCCATCTTGCGTGCAGACTCTGGCGTGGCGGCAGCCATCTTGCGTGCAGACTCTGGCGTGGCGGCAGCCATCTTGCGTGCAGACTCTGGCGTGGCGGCAGCCATCTTGCGTGCAGACTCTGGCGTGGCGGCAGCCATCTTGCTTGCCGTGGGCGGTGTCCGAGTGCTTGCCGCGGGTTCCATGGTGCAAGCAGGGGCGGACACTCGGATCGTCGCTGCCCATACTGACATTAGCGGGGGGTCCAGCACACTGGCCACCACGGTTGGCCATGACCTCGGAGGGCTGGCCGCGATCTCCGGACTGACGATGAGAGAGGAGGGAGTATGAACAGGAGGAAGCGCAGGAAGACCAGAGGGAGCGGACCGGTTGGGACGGCATGTGGAGGAAGCCGGTTGATGGTGGGCTGGAGCGGCAACGTGTTCTCTAATGGGGGAAAGATCGGAATCTTTCACATCCACGTAAAAATCGGAATGACTGAGGGTGAGGACCTGGTTGATAAATTCAGCAACCGGTTTATAGCGATCCTCATAGGGTATGGAACTGAGCAACTGGGAATCATTTAGCCCCATTAGAAAACACGTATTAACCATGGCATCGCTCCAACTCACCAGATGACAAACCTCCAAGAATTCCTCCACATAACGTTCCACCGGCCTCATCCCCCGCCGAATACTCATAATCCTCCTCTCGGCATCCATGTTGTAATATGGTCGGTGATTCTGTCACGTTTGACGTCGTGTGCGGGAACAGATACGCAGGAGAGCGGAGATCCAAACAATGCACTTTTAATAAACAATCCAAAGGAACAGACTCAGGGAAACAACGGGAACCAGCAACCAACGACGAGCAAAACAAACTGAAGACAATATAATCACCGACCAGACCGTGTGGAACAAACAAACCTTATATACACAGAAACAGGGGAGTGGTCACAAACGAGATAACGAGGGGAAGTACAAATATGGGAAAGACTAAACCAAATGAAACAAAACCTCAGGGGGAAACAAGGACTAAACCAAATATCATAAACCAAAAGGGGGGAAAACGGAACAAACCAAAAAACACTAGAAACAGGAGGGAAAAACACTAGGAAAAACAAGACCAAACGGAACACAATCCTGACAAGAATTATGTTTACATTTTAATTATTTGAGTTTTCCATGGTTGTTGACATTTCTGTCTTAATAACTGGGGGGGTTATGATCAGAGGAAGGTTAAGTTTAAAATAAAAATGTTGAAATGTAATATATTTTTCTCCTGTTCCTTTTTTTAAATGGGTCATAAAAAAATATCAATAATTATCGATATCGACCGATATGAAATGCTGATATCGTAATACAGTTTTCAGCCATATCGCCCAGCCCTACTATAAAGCAATGTAAATAGCATTTGTCGACTTTGGTATGCAATTATTAAAAAATGATACAGTAAAAAAAATCACCACAGTGGTACATGAGGAGATGAAGAACGAGATTATGGAGGAATTAGCAGAAAACAATTTGATTTCATTTCATTTTTTTTTTTTTTTTTTTTATGTCTATAAAGCAATGTAAATAGCATTTGTCGACTTTGGTATGAAATTATTAAAAAATGATACAGTAAAACAGCATGAACATCACCACAGTGGTACATGAGGAGATGAAGAACAATAATCTGTTGGAGTTTTCAAAAAACAATTTGATTTCATATGTTTATGTTTTTTTAAATGTCTATACAGCAATGTAAATAGCATTTGTCGACTTTGGTATGAAATTATTAAAACATGATACAGTAAAACAGCATGAAAATTACCACAGTGGTACATGAGGAGATGAAAAACAAGAATCTGTTGGAGTTTTCAAAAAACAATTTGATTTTATATTTTTATGTTTTTTATTTTTTAAATCTTTATAAAGCAATGTAAATAGCATTTGTCATGATTTTGGTATGAAATTATTAAAAAATGATACAGTAAAACAACTTGAAAATCACCACAGTGGTACATGGGGAGATGAAGAACAATAATCTGGAGTTTTCAAAAAACAATTTGATTTCATATTTTTATGATTTTTTGCGCATGTCAGATTAAAATTGTTATTTGGGATATGGAGATAGAGAGATTGTTAATAGCATTGGTCCTGACTTTGATATGCAGTTCTTAAAAGTAGTTGAATAACATGAAATGCGCCTTATTAGGTCGGAAGTGTTTGTTACCGTAAATATCTATATAGGCACGCAATAGAAATTTAAGCGGAGATGGCGTGACCGCACTTTTACGAAGCGCAGATGGTGTGACCGCAGTCACACAAGGACCATATTAATTTCTCTTTTGCAGTTTTTAATAACTAGGTGGCACTGATATATCTGCCCGATAAAACAAACACACTATAGGTTGATCTCAGTCAGTTGATCATGTAAGTGAACCACCGCTCTGCACATTTCTGTTCAAAAGTAAGTGCCCTGCGAACTCAAAATATTCTGCCCTGTTACTACAGTTCAAAGACAGCGTATATGTTTCCTTCAATGAGCATTAAAGTGTGCAAGACATGAATTTAAATGGCATTTATTTACAGGGGTATATTATGTCACACTTCTCTAAGTTTCGTCTGTGTGTGAAGACTATGCAGGCGGTGGTGTAGCGTAAATTAATTAATGAATAAGTTAGTAAACTTACACTGATTTCCAGTGCTCAGGGAGTGAGGAGCAATGAACATTGTTTAGGGACCATGTTAATCGCAACACAGTTCAGTCATGGACTAGCTGGTTATCTGAATAAGGTTAAATAAGAGAGCCATGCAATGCAGAGCGACGGTACGTGAGGAATGGAATTGAGAAACACTGATGTATTTAATCATATATCATATCGCCCTAATTTCATTGAGGGATAAAGTTCAATAAGTTTTACTGGACTTAAATTGAACAAATACACGATTTCTTACAAAGAGCTGCTAAACAGTAACGTTAAATCACATGAGTTGCTTTATGAACAATGACAGTGATCGCAATGAGCCATATCACAGTCAAATAAAATTAAATTTCCAAACGTGTTATTCATAGCGTGAGCACTTACAAATTCAAGTGGATCGGAAATTGTAAAACTGTAATAAATAATGGATACAAACGACAAAGCCAGATTTTTAAGCTGTTTATTTTCATTGAGCTGCTTTCGCCATTGTGTTGTTTTAAGATGAAAATCATAAAATTGCGCTTCATTTTAGATCCGTTCTCCACTCCGCTCATGACAGCAGATATGGCAGTTCATGTCACAGCAAGCGTTCTCCATTCTAATGTGTTTTTAAATAAACAATATAAATTTTAACATCTACCACTATTTCTCAGTCTAGACTGTAGCATCCGAATGTCCCAGAATGCCGTGCTTTGCTGACGTCAAACTTCCATTCTCTATTCGTTAGCACATTAATAAATGTACAACCGCTGTCATGTAAGTTTAATTCATATTTCCCCTTTAAAACGGCATACAATTTCATAGCAGTATTCCTCCTTGCACGGAATATAACCGTGTTTACAGTATACCATGGCAAGTCTACAATTACTCCATAAAAAGACTACAAACTGCCACATTTTTTTCAAAAGCCCTCTAAAAACACATTTAAAAATACATATTAAACACTTACTTTCAGATCCGTGTTGATTATCGTAGAAAAAGTTAAGAGCACAGATCCAACTTTCTGAAGAGTCGATTCCCGCCGGCGCCTTCACCAGGCGTGAGCTTCTTCTGAAGCTCGTTACCGCCACCTACTGCTTTGAAACTTCGTCGAGTAATATATTCTATCAATCCTGACAACCTAAAAAGTCACATCAGTGGCTCGCACAAATGTTGAAACAATTCAAAAAATAAGTAGAGTAAAATTATACATTTAAGTGGCGCCTCATTTATCAACAAGTAGTTCAAATTAATTAAAACAAATAAGTTTTATTAACTCAAAAACTAAGAAAAGTCACAGGAACTCAAAATATCTGAGTTAGTAGAACTTTTTTTGAAAATTAAGTTTACTGTACTTCTACTGTATATATTAAAGTATATTGAACGTTTGGGTTTACAGTGCAGTTGATCCATAACACCGGTGCTTCACGCACACACATACAGCATTGCAAACGTTGCAGCCTGTTCATTATCAGAATAAAATACAGTCAACCAAACATATACACGCGTTAAGTAGCCTGGTTTACTAATAAATAATAGTTTAGCATTCAAATACATCGCAAATATGGACACATTTAATTGGATTCATGCCGAATGAGAGAGGTAGGCTGTTTACTTAAAGTTTCGCTTTAAATTAGCCTAATTTGTTTAGGCTTGTTTAGCAACTTATACATTTTTATTCTTGTTTTGTTCCGAAAACCGTTCAAAATAGTCTACAGCAGGGGTGCCCAACCCTGTTCCTGGAGATCGAATTTCCTGCAGAGTTTAGTTTCAACCCTAATTAAACACACCTATCTGTAATTATCAAGTGCTCCTTGAGATCCTAATTAGCTGGTTCAGGTGTGTTTGGAGCCAGGGTTGGAGCTGAACTTTGCAGGAAAGTCGATCTCTAGGACCAGGATTGAGCACCCCTGGTCTATAGGCTAGGTATTGTGTTTATTGTTTGTACATTATAACATTTCGCTTTATTTACCGGCGTTATTTGTAATTGTAATAATCTTGTGCTTATTTGTGTTTAACCTAAACTACAAGCAACATTAATGCAGACATACCGGTATGATTTTATAATTTTATGCTATTGTAGCGGGAGCTACAGGAAATAAATCAATTTTACTAAAAATACCAGCCCTTGAAAGAAAGGGTATTAATGCAGACTACGCCACCCCTTCAAAGTGAGGGGAACTAAATGGTTAATGAAATATAACTGCAAGCAGCAATTACCGGGGTTCGAGCATATAAGGCCTTTTAGGTGGTATGCAAAGTTGTTCAGAATGAGGGGATATATCATAAAGATGTAAGTGTCAGATCTAGTGTTTGTGTGAATAGATGAGCATTTTTTAACAATTTGAGGCCATTTACCATAGAAGTCCTGTTTTTAAAGCCTTTTTAACTGTTATAGCGCCACCTATGCTCTGATCTCCATGAAACTTTGCATGCTTGTTAAGAATCATCTGACACAGGTTTTCTCCAATTTTCGTAACATTTTGAGTTTTCGTTTTGGTTTTATAAGCTTTTGGGTATATGTGGCCACGCCCTATTGTAAATACCCCCATTACAGCTAACTGAAGGACAAAATTCAACATTTTTTTGATAATTATTGATCTAGAGTGTCCAGAGAATATTACTGCAATGGTTTGATCGAGATTGAGCAAAAAACCTAGGACTAGTTCGCAAAAGTAGGTTTTTCACATATTTGTGAATATTTAATGAGCGATTTGGTTGACAGCAATGGTTCTTGAGGCAAAGTTGTTCATCATGAGGAGATCTATCAAATGATATGAAGATCTAGTGTTTGTGTAAATATAAGTGCATATATTTAGCCGTTTGAAGCCATTTACCATACACAGCTTGTGTTTTTGGAGCCTTTTTAACTGTTATAGCGCCACCTATAGTCCGATCTTCACGAAACTTGGCATGCTTGTTAAGAGTCATCTGTCACATGTTCTCACCAGTTTTCGTAAAGTTTTTAGTTTTTGTTTAGGTTTAGGTTTTATAAGCTTTTGGGTATTTTTGGCCACGCCCCTTTTCTAAATGACCCCGTTATGGCTAACCAAATGACAAAATGTCACATTTTTTTGATAATTATTGATCTAGAGAGTCCAGAGAATTGTGCTGCAGTGGTCTGATCAAGATTGAGCAAAAAACCTAGGACTAGTTCGCAAAAGTAGGTTTTTCACATAATTGTGAATAATTAATGAACGATTTGATTGACAGCAATGGTTCTTGAGGCAAAGTTGTTCATCATGAGGAGATCTATCAAATGATATGCTTATTGTGTGGATGTGTGAAACACCACGTGATTACAGAGCCATAAAACTCGTTAGCGCCAACTAGTGGCCGATTTCTTTCAAAATTCTTACAGACCTTTAGGGCCATGAGTCGAACACGTCCAGTGAGTTTCGTTCCGATCGGCCTCCGTTAACCTTGTCTAATAGGTGCTCAAAATTCATTGTTCAATGGCGGCCATGTTTTTTGAGATACGCCAATGTCCTCATAGACCCTTATGGCACATTGGACAGAGACACTGCATACCAACTTTCAAGTTGATCGGACCAACGATTGCATAGTTATAGTCTTTAAGTTTTTTCAGGCTTATAGCGCCACCAAGTGGTAGAACTGTGCAATTTTTTTTATTTGACCAAAGATTGAGCTCGTACATACATTTCCCAAGTTTGGTCAAGATATCTTATTTGGTTCATGAGTTATAGCCATTTTAGTAAAAATGGCCCTCCACCTGACAAACGTTTTGGGGCCCTTTCGCAATGATGAGTCGAATTTTGACATTTTTTTGATAATTATTGGGACTCACTGTCCAGAGAATATTTCTGCAGTGGTTTGGTTCCGATCCGGCGAAAAACCTAGGACTAGTTCGCAAAAGTAGGTTTTGAATTTACTTCAAAATGGCGGAAAAACCGGGCCCCGTAGAGCGAATCTGATTTTTTAGGCTTTTTATCGCCTTGACCCAAGGATTCCAAATATCAAATTTTGTGAATCTATGACAAACGGTCTAGGAGCTATAAGCATTTTTGCATTTTTGATCACTGTAGCGCCACCTTTAGGCCGATTGGGGCGGTTCTTTGCGCCTGAGTAGCGAGGGGGACTACTACCTTCTGACCAAGTTTCAGCTCTCTAGGCCTTACGGTTTGGGCTGCACGATCAGTTTTAGGGAAGAATAATAATAAAAAAAATCCTAACAATTACAATAGGGTTTCAGCGCTACGCGCTCGAACCCCTAAAAATCAAATACAGGTTCGTTACCATGAGAGGCAGAGGCATAGGTATTATACAAAATATTTATTAAATTCACAATATTCCAATAAAATACTTAAGATCAAGCAAGAAGTTGGTTCCATCAAAAAATCACACACAAACCAGTAACTGAAATAACGAAGGCTCACCCATATCAGGGTAGGCTAGCTGCAAGGTGATTAATTGTAAACCACACGCACACTCACATACACACAGTGAAGTGAATGACTACAAACGGCAATCCACACTCTGTGCTCCAAATACCACCACCCAGGATACTACAGCAGCTAGCCGCCTGACTCAGGGGCCTAAAATAACAACAAAAAAAGAAACAATTAGGCAATAAATACCCAAAGCAGAATTAGACTGAAACCTTAATAGAATAAGACAATTTTACAAATTGTTAAATAGTACACAACATGACTGGCACTAGACAATTGTCACTTAATAGAAAAATGAAAGAAAAAGAAATGCAAAGCAAAAAGTTTACAATAACTTCAGAATAATCAAGTTTAAATAAAGCAAAACAAAAGTCAAAAATAAGGAACGACGATACAATACACGAAAAACAAATCCTACTATAGCACAACCAAAACGAAGAATGATTATACAAGCAGTATAATAAAACAAAACTCCAAAAAAGAAAAGTCACAACAACAAACTTACACCCAGCCGGTAGTTCAAAGACTGAAGGGCAGATCAACGCACACCACCCAACAAATAAGCAGTCAAGTAATCGGGATAGCTACTGCCACAACCACCGGCTTTAGTGGGAAAAAGAAAAAAACAAAAATACAAACAGCAAAACAGCAGCGCCGTCTTAATCCTGCTCTATGCAGGAGGCGATCACCCCAACCCTTAAAAGACGGAGCGCTCTCAAAGAATTTATTCGTCCTGCTAAAAACAAACCATTAATTAAATTAATCTGACCCATTATTCATTTTAAAAAAAAAAGTAACTATACTTACCAAATATCGGTCACCAAAACACACAAATCATACAGTTGCTCACAGCACAAATCTCAGCAATTTTACCGGAGGATGAGTGGAATCAACCCAGCTGGAATAAAGAAACCGTGCAAGTTATAACAAGCGTGAATGCCACGCAAACGGTTAACCAACTTAACCTACCGAGGGATCGTGACAACCTGCCCACCACCGCGAAGCCGCAAACACGCCGATGTTCCAGCTACAATAAATAAGATTTACTGGTAAAAACAAGCCCCCTGCAATATTAGCCAAACAGCTAAAAACTTACCTATTAGGCGGAAACCCGCACACACAAAGGGGCGGAGTAAGCAATAACGCATCCCAGGTAGCCTAATCGCAGCCTTTATATAACAACTACCCCGTTCTGATAGGCTGTCGTTCTAAATACAGGGGAGGGAACTTATCCACCCTGCCACACTATGTTATGTTTTATGTTATGACCTACCTCATTACCCTCCACTGGATGTATAATGAGCAGCAATAAACTACATTTTGGTATTTTATGTCTAGTCATACTTCTATGGATATTTTGGTGAAAGTAACTTCTATGGATATTTTGGAAAAGTAACGTAAAAGTAGTTTAACGCATTACAATTCAGAGACAGTAATATTGTAATGTAACTAATTACTTTTAAAAGACAGTAACTAGTAATATATAATGCATTAAATTTTGAAAGTAACTTGCCCAACACCCAGTAGCAGTATTAACATTTAGTGACATGACATCTGACGCACGGAAGCCATTGGCACATGACACTGCTCAGTGACACATCGAGTGACACTTCCGGTTTTCAGTGGCATGTGCCAGTGACACTTGTGACATGTGCCGATGGATTGTGTCAGTGTTACTGTTACTCTCGCGGAACATCACTACTGTGGCATCTCGAGTGACACTGCCGCTGTCAGCTGGAGTTCAACGCAGACCGTGTAACACACGCACTTAACTGCTTAACTATACTTATGACGCGTTTCTATCAAACATAGCATTCCTTTCATCACGGAATTAATTTGTATGTATTTGCTTGTGTGACATTTGTGGATGGATTGTGTCAGTGTCACTGACATTGGTCGCAAAATGTCACTCTGTGTTGCGGCTCCTCCAGTGACACTGCCGCTAACAGCCGGAGTAAAACGTAGACTGAAACACATGCACTTAAGGTATTTAATTGATGACAGTTTCGGTTTCTGTCCAGCATATTAATTACATGGCAGAGTTCATTTGTATTACTTATTTGTTTCCTTGAATGTTTTGTCAAATACGTTAATAAAACATCACACTGTCATTAAATTGTTTCATTTCTTATTGCATAATTCTATAAATTATATTTTATTAAAAAAATATTAAAGCCATAGATGATATAGATTGCGCTAGCCAACTATATTAATAAGTGCTCTGTTAAAGGTAACTTTCGGTTCCCCCCACAAAGAGTGGACAGCTGCCCCTGCTGCCTGACTAAAGGTACAAACCCTCAGAATTAATCTGAGAAAAAAAAAGGAAAAACAATAATTAAACACAAAAAAAAAAAAAAAAAAAAAAAAAAAAACGAAAACAATTCCACTAGCCAGCACAAAAACAAATAAATCACATCCAATGAAAAAAAAAACTCAAAGCTGCTTAGGAAAAAAGGAATTACAGATACATTCACAAACAGGGAGCAGTCAGTTTCACCAAATTTTTTTTAAAACTTAACACGTAAGAGTTGTTATGAATCGTTATTCATAGGCAGTCACATCTCATTAACAACGAGAGAAGAAAAAAAACACATACCTTAACCGTTAACGAGAAAAATACATGAAGATCCTGAATTTAGTCCTTTGGACAAACACATTCTAAAACATAACATGAAAATAGTCAACATTAGACATTTCTTCCAGCATCATTTTAATAAATTCCAATACCACCCAAAATGATACTAAATAGCCCTACAGTGTGATGAACACACCAAATTTAACATGGGAGCAGGTTCTTCTTTTCCACCATGCAAAGCACCTCTGGTTGTGACCAAATAACACTTAGCACATTATTCCAAAATAATTCTAGCTTGTCCAGATGAGCCTTTGCATATCTCAAATGACTCTGCTTCTTGGCAGTACGCAGAAAAGTCTTTTTCCACATCACCCTTCTAATGAGCTTTTCCTTGTGTAAAGTGCGCTGGACTGTGTCAGCAAGAAGACGTTCTTTGAACTCTTTGGAGGTGGTCTGTGATGTTGCCATTCAGATATTTTCCCAGCCTACGACATCTTTCCTTGAAGATGACTGTTCCTGTGGCCTTCCATTTTCTAACTATATTTCTGGCTGTTGAGACAGAGACCTTAAACTTTTGTACCCTTCTCCTAATTCATATTGACAAATTATTTTGGGTCATTAAGGAGTTATTTTGAGGTTCCCATGTTGCTAGTTTCCAGTAGAGAATCATGGAGAAGGACATCTAGCCATTAGGTACCTTAAATTTCATTTTCCATGATGCCTTTGTAGGGTATCAGAGCGAATCAGACAAATGGAAGATTCGATCAGAACATTTGGTTAAAACCAAAGAGCCAAATTCCACAAAGAGGCCCAGGACCACATCATAAATCTGTCCAGGATACCCTGGTGCCAGCCAGCCTGAAGTAAGCCTAACCAACCAACTTTCACAGCTTTAAACAACTTGCAACATTAAAACAAAGAACACAATTATTGATAATCCCAACTCAGAAAGGAGATTGTCAATATTGGGGCAAGAAACCCAAGATTAATGGTCAAAGATACAGCACATCAGGACCATCGCATGAGGAAACTTGGTTGGGTGGTGCTCCCCCCACCCAAGACAAGAACCAGACAGAGTTCCTTTTAAATTCCTTTGTTCCTCTGAACATGCCCTTAGTTCACCAAATGGCAAAGAGACTGTCCCTTTTACCTAAATATGCACCAAAATGATCCTTAAAAGGACTTATGAATGAACATCAGACCATTGCATAACTCCCTACCATGTATGCTACCCACACATTTGTCTATTATGTTCTAATCACTCGTTGTGTATGTCCTTTAAAATAACTACTGAATAGCTTAAGGGTTTATATTCATGTTTGGTATGTATGAATTAGAAAATTCATGCTTTGAACGTTTCTACCGATCAATTCTTTGTCAGATGCATTGTATTCATGTTATAGGAATCATGGCCAAATTATACTCTGCAACAGCGGGAAAATTCTGACCATGTGACTGATAAGATAACTTGCTGATTTATGTTTTGGGAGGAGAAACATAGCAATATCCCGAGTTAAGACAACATCTAATTGGTCAAGACACCATTTTGGGATGTGTCCAAAACTGAGTTTAAAACCACAGGACACCATCAAATTTTGCTTTTAGCTATTGGTTTAACCATTGCTTTTAGTCAGGCTTTTAGCTATTTCCATCGCTCCTAGCCATGCTTTTAGCCGTTGCTTTTAGCTATTGGTTTTAACCATCGCTTTTAGTCAGGCTCTTAGCTTGTGCTTTTAGTTTGTGCTTCGTGCCATCTCTTTTAGCCATGCTTTTTGCCATCATTTTTGCCGCTGCTTTTTGCGTTCTTTGAACGTTTCCTGGCTTGCATGCCAGCCACTCCTCTAAACGAAAATATGAGGAGATCGTCACATTTCCTTCTTTTACTTTAATCTTTTCTTTCCGTTGAGAGTTTCGTGTTCTAAGTTAAGTTTTGCCGCTAAACCGCGTCTCAGACTTCGTGCCTGCCTCAAAACTTCAACCAGCGTACACGACTCCATCCTCCAGCCAACGCCCAAGACATCACTTCCAACGACCACGAACTTCCAACCAATCAGCAACATTGGGGAACCCCTTTCTGCAACGACGTCATCAAAGGAAACCCCTTAACACAAAGGCAACGCAAGTACAAACCTCCAGATTCTAGCTGAACTGGTGCATTTAATATAAAGTTTAATAACCTCATTGAGAAACTCAACGCGAGGGTTAATTAAATGATTGATGGTTGTTCAGGTCTAAGCAATTGCATATACTTATGCTATAAACTTGGGATTTCACATTTTCACTCTTCTAAGCTAATTTTTTCCTCATCTCTCTCTCTTTCTGCAACTTGTATGAATGTGTGAATGCGCGTCTATGTGTTAGATTAGTTTATATGTCTTAGGTTTTTCCAATAAATTCCTATTCATATTAAAAAGAGAAGTATCTTGTGTTTTGTGCTTATAAATTAATGTCTTAAACTGCCGACCTTGTTACCGTGCTAATAAATAGTGTTTTCACTATATTTTGGATATTAGTATCCAGTACAGAGTTGATGTTATACGGCTCGTTCAATGAATCGCTGGCCGATTCATTGATCCGCTATAAAACAGAGATTCTGTTTAAACTTAAATGATTCCCTTTGAGCTAAATTGACTTCTGTAGATTCCCCTACACCTTAGAAACTTAGTTTGCAGTGTTAAAGTTTACTGAGCCAATTAAATCAATAGCAATAAGAGATTACAGATATTGGAATAAACACAATTGAAAAAGTGCCCAAACTCACAGCCTATTTTTCCACATTTAACTTTATTTCATACAACTCAGTACTGCTGCACTAAAAATTTCACATTATGTTGTGACGGAATGAACGAGGTGGAAGCAAATGCAGGTGAACACAAATGTTTTATTAAGACAAATGGTGAACACAAACTCCGTGGTGACGCTGATGAACTCCGTGGGTGAAGATGGGATCTCTCGGCTGGGTGGCGCAGGGGCTAGATGGCTGGTGGTGATAAGGTGAAAATCTCCCGTGACGAAATACACATCCAGACAAACGATCGACGACGAGATAAACAATCCAAAGAGACACGAAGACAAACCAACACGACAGTCCAGCGTCCGGTACAATATCAGCCAAGGAGACAGCGGTAGCAGTCATTGATCACGTCTTTCGGTTACATGGCCTCCCGACAGACGTGGTCTCTGACAGAGGACCCCAGTTTGTGTCCAAATTTTGGCGAGAGTTTTGTAGACTTCTGGGGGCCACTGTTAGTCTCTCTTCGGGGTTCCATCCCCAAAGCAATGGGCAAACTGAGAGAGCCAACCAAGATTTGGAGAGAACACTACGATGTATGGTCGCTCGAAATCCTTCCTCCTGGAGTCAGCAGCTGTCGATGGTGGAGTACGCACACAATTCCTTACCAGTATCTGCCACGGGCCTTTCCCCATTTGAATGTAGTGTAGGATACCAGCCACCAATTTTTCCAAGTCTGGAATCCGAAGTCGCGGTCCCCTCTGCTCACGCCTTCGTCCAGAGGTGCCGTCGCACATGGTCCAGAGCCCGTGAGACTCTGGTCCAGGTGGGAGCGCGCACCAAGGCCAAAGCCGATCGCCACCGGTCGAGGCCTCCCGTATACGTCGTCGGTTCCAAAGTGTGGCTTTCTACTAAGAACATTCCTCTCCGATCCGTTTCGAATAAACTTGCTCCCAAATTCATTGGCCCGTTTTCTGTCACCAAGATCATTAGTCCGGTGGCAGTCCGCCTTAATCTCCCTCCAGCGTACAGGAGGATTCATCCCGTGTTCCATGTGTCAAAAATCAAACCTGTATTTTTTGCTCGTATTAATCCGCTTGTCCCAGTTCCCCCACCGCCGCGGCTCGTAGACGGGGAACCAACCTATTCGGTCAACCGTATTCTGGACTCTAGGCGGAGGGGACGCGGATTCCAGTACTTGGTGGACTGGGAAGGTTACGGTCCGGAGGAGAGAAGTTGGGTACCTGCTAGAGACATTCTGGATCACTCTCTTATTGATGATTTCAATCATCAGGTACAGGAGGCTGGGAACGTCAGGGGACGTTCCTAGGAGAGGGGGTACTGTCACGGTGTATGGATCGGCTGTGTTCTCAGGTCTCGTGATTTGGTGTCTTCGTGTGTGTTCCTCTGTTTGCTCCTGCTTTAGATTGTGTTTCTGTTCTGTTTATTTTGATCTTTGATTTTAGTCGTGTTGTGCCGTGTTGGCCTTTTGGTTTATGTTTATTTGTGTTTTGTTTTATTAAAAAATCCTTCCCTGCATTTTGGACCCTGACCTCATTTTTAGTACATCGAACGTGACATATGTAGCTTTCTCTAACAGAATGGTATACCAATACAATCTTTTCTGACAAAGAAAGAGCTAATATTATGAAGCCTCAGAGGGGTGCCCAAACTTTTGCATAAAACTATATATGGTGAATCTGAAGAAAAGAGGTGAGGACAGACAGCTATGACAGCTTATTCTGCTGTCCTTCTTATACGAGCCTCCTCCTCTTTCAAACAGTGATATCAATAATACATGGCTCACATGTAGAATAGGGTTTCTCGGCCAGCCCTTGAGATGAGAGGACATTTATAATTTTGAAGTATGCATTTTCTTTGTACTCTGCACTTTCTGTTCAAATCTGTGACATTTCCTTTCTGACATCATACATGTTCATATACAGTTTTCATCATGTTTGGACCATGGTCGCACAATAAAGCCACTCAAATACAGGGGCATATTTGACCTATAAGGTAAGAACATTAGAACCTAATAAGTTCTTTCTTTATTTTGTTTTGTTTGCGCCAGTTACAGACAATACCATTTAAAAATGACAAAGAATGCAGCAACATGGTCTTTAGTTTGAGAAGATGAAATAATAAAACAGTGAGTTTGAATGGAAGATCAGATGTGTGACACATGGATGCTCTGTATTTTATCTGTTTATAACACAAAGTAAAAAAATGTATCTGCTGCCCGATCCGA
>NW_026127470.1:0-22161 GCF_022985175.1 Labeo rohita
ATTGGAAGATGCATCCAGCAAATTTTTAAAAAAGGAAATCAGTTGCTTTCTACAAGAAAGTGCTGTTTATTTTTTCCTTAGACACATCAAAAATATTAAAAACATGGAACGTTATTTTGTTATTGGTTATGTCAGAAATTAGAATATTAAAAATGTCTAATCTGATATGAACATTCAAATAAACATGCAGCTTTGGCCATACGATTGTTGTTGTGAAGTATTTTTTTTTATGATGATTTGCCTGTTAGATGAATAAAAATGTATTGTTAGAAACTTAAAGTTTGTGAATGTCAGACCTGTGTGTACCTTTTGGAATATTTGTGTATGTTATCCCGGTGTTTGCCCATATTTGGGCTTCCTGTTCCTGTCCTTGTTAGTCACGTCATTGTCTAATCACTATCACCTGTCTTGTTTTTGATTGGTTTGTTCTGTGTATTTAAGTTTGGTTGTCCCCAATGTCTTTGTTGGTGATTCCTTTGTCTTTTCGTGCTAGTCATTTTCGTTTGTTTGGATTTTCCTGTGTTCCTGCCTGCTCTGTGGATTTATTTAATAAAGTGTGTGCATTGGACTTTCTCGTCTCGACAGCCTGACAGAAATCACCGACCGACAACAACATGAACGAATGGAAGATTCTAATCCCCCCCCCATTAGAAAACACGTGGCTGCTCCAGCTCACCACCAGCCAACCTTCTCCACATACTGTTCCGACGAGCCCGCTCTGTCCGGTCTTCCCTCGCCCCTTCCAGTTCACCATAACTCCTCCCTCGTCCTCAGTCCAGAGCCCGCGATCAGCTCACGGACTCCAGCCGCGATCGCGGCCAAATCTCGGACTCCGTCCGCAGCCAGCCTTTTGAGATCACGGCCGATCTTGATGGCTAGCATGCTGGACCCACCACTAGTGTCTGTGCGGGCAGCTAATATCCGCATTGCAGCTGTTTCTCCTGAGTCAATTCAAGCTACAGCTGCTGTTCCAGAGTCTAGTCAAGATACGGCTGCCACTCCAGAGTCAAGCAAAATTACAGCGGTCGTTCCTGTGTCAAGTCATGTTATCGCTGTTGTTCCAGTGTCAAATCAAGTTACAACTGTGTTTCCAAGGTCAAGTAAAGCTACAGCTGTTATTCCTGTGTCAAGTCAAGTTAGAGCTGTGTGTCCTGCGTCAGGTCAAGTCAGAGCCGCTCTTCCTGAGTCAAGTAAAGTCACTGCTGGTCTCTTCGAACCAAGTCAAGTTGTCGCTGATCCTCACAAGCCAGGTCAAGCTACAACCGATCTTCATGAGCCTAGTCACGTCTCGTCTGACCGCCCAGAGTCCCGCCTTGTCTCGTCTGACTGCCCAGAGCCTCGCCATGTCATGTCCCCCATGATCATGATGGCCAATAAAGAGACCCTGCCACCCGCAGCTGCTCTTCCCTTAATGGCGGTTGCCATTTGGTGTGTGTGGGCTACACACCGTGCTCCTGAGGTAATGTCTGTTCACAAACCTGCTCCAGAGCTCACGTCTGTTCACAAGTCAGCTCCCGAGATCACGTCTGTTCACAAGTCCACCCCTGAAGTCACGTCTGATCACAAGCCTACGCCAGAGGTCTCGTCTGCTCAAGTCTGCTATAGAGGTCTCGTCTGCTCCAGAGCTCTCGTCTGAGCTCAAGTCAGCTCCAAAGGTCCCGTCTGAAGTCAGGTCTACTCCAGAGGTCCCGTCTGGTCTGAAGTCCGCTCCAGAGGCCTCTTCCACCAGAGAAGCCGCGCCAATGCCTCCAGAGATGTCAGCTCCGGCTGTAGGTCCTCCTATGGTGGCGGCATTACCCTATGAACTCTCTGCTTCTCTCTCTACTCTGTCTACCTCCTCTATCCCTGCTCTCCCCAGGTCCCTGTCCTTGACGCGGTTGCCCGTTCAGCCCTGGAGGGCTTCGGCACGCCCTCCAGAGCCGGCGCCTCCCCCAGCGCGCCCTCCTTAAGTTTGGTTGTCCTCAATGTCTTCGTCTGTGATTGCTTTGTCTTTTCGTGCTAGTCGTTTTCGTTTGTTTGGATTTTCCTGCATGCCTGTCTGTTCCTGCCTGCTCTGTGGATTTATTTAATAAAGTGTGTGCATTGGACTTTCTCGTCTGCTCCTCGTTCATCGCACACCATGACAGCCTGACAGAGCTGCAATTTTCAGAAAAACAGTATTTTGCCTCTTGGTGGGTGATTATAATATTGTGCCATTTATTTAAAAACGACATTAATTTATTTGTCACATTAGCTGCAAGAAATTTGTGATTGTACTTTTTAAATAAAGTTTTTAGTTTAATGTCAAAACAGCATCGCAAACATCAGCTACTAGGCACTACAGCTCTTGACCGGTGGTTAGAAGCAGAGTTTCTTGTTAAATGTGTGAAAAATAAATGTTCTTATACAATGAGCACAACAAGCAAGCTAACATGCAGCATAACATCTGGATGATGAAAAATGATTGTGTCAATTATCTATTTCAGTATGAGGCAGAAAGTCTTTTAAATATTTATAGAAATAGTCAACAGTCATACACTGTAAAAATTTTCACCAGTTTAAATGGAAAAACTTTGCTCAGCAGCTGCCTTAAAATAAGTTAAATCAACTTAAAAGTATAAGTTTCATTTCAACTCACTACAATAAAATAAGTTTTAAGGCGGCTGCAAACCTTGAGTTTTTAAGTTGGTGAAATTTTTTTACAGTGCAGCTGCAGAGTGTGACAAAGGAAAAAATGCCTTGACTCCGTATTTATAGCCTTATCAGGCATCTAGCTCATCCAATCATAATGCATATTCAAAATATGTGTCCATTTAAGATATCAAACTATATCCCCTATAAAAGTATTTGATGCAAATTATTTTCTAAATAATTCTCTAATTATCTAATTATCTCTAAAATTAAGTTTCTTGTCTCACACCCAGCTGTGCACACTGTTGTGAATTTTTTTCTTAGATACCAGGAGACATTTTTGGATATCTTGAAGCAGAAGTTTCTCTTTATTCAGATACTCGCTGCTTGGCACTGCAGTCATCAAAAAGTCTAACTAAGGCAGTAAAACATTGTAGTTTATATACATTTAGGGGGCAGTGCTTAGATCTGGAGACAAAGCACCTGGGTGACAACCCCAAACAAAGCATGCAAATGAAGTATTCAGGCATAGCAGCCTGCGCCCTTTACACCAGTCCTAATCCAATCATCATAACTACTCAAAGACTGGGCAGAGGTACCAAGAGCCATTACAAACAAAAGGTGAACATCTGAGTAATCTGGCTCATTTGACTCACAATAAGAGAACAGGAACTGGCAGGAACCTCTTGCTACAAACTTTGCTTGAGAGAATCATTTGTCTGATGTCATCATATTTACCTTAACTGCTAAATACAATGTACTGCACCTTAGGTTTTCACGTGATGCTATGTCAGAACATAGGATCAGCATATTTTAAAAAGTTTCTTAAATTTGTAATTCTTTCAGTCCCCCTTTAAGGGTTCTAATAACTCTCACATTATTCAAATTTAAACCTCCATAAATCCATTCTATAGCCTATGTTTGTTAACATTGAGCTCCATCTTCCATTCATGTAACTTGAAATAGTTACAGGCACATATATCTTATTCTGTGTCTTGTCCTAGATTTAATTAGGTGTAATAGTTCTTTTCAGAACCATAACTGTTGACACATACGACATGGATGGTAACACGTACAAGCTACATGTTGACACGGAAAACCATGTAGTGTAAGAGTGTAAGTCCTGACGTCCATGGCGCCTGAATGGCTGTGTAGTCTGTAGTTTTCTGTAGTCTATTTCCCACATAGATTCACTCAGATGACTCTTTGTCCTTGTGAAGCTTGTTCATGGATGTCTGAGGTGATGCTTTACTCCAGGATGCTGCTTTTGAAGACATCATGGCATGTACACATACCTGCAATACAAGAAAACAGAGAAACAGCAGACCAGCAGTATTCATGCATAGACATTTTTAGACTTCTGTTGATCATATAGTGGTTTTGTTGACCTAGTCTTTAGTCATTTGACACCTATGGACCAGTGAGGTGGGGACAAACTGATGAGGGGAAAAAACCTATGAGGAAATCTTCACCACAGGGTTGGCCCCCGAGGCCTGTTGCACTTCGGTTCTTCCCTGGACTCCTCACTGGCCTGTGTGTCCTAGTCTGTCCCTGTAGTTAGTGTGCGAACTTAACTGTGCAATCACTCCATCCTCTAATGAAACATCAGTCATAGCAAACATCATAACCCATAGAGGATAGGTGAGTGACTGGAGTGTGCTGTAGTATTGTTTTTGGCTGTGAGTGTACTTAACCAGAGCCCCCCAGTGGGAGGAAGTCAACTTCCTTTTGTTCTATTTACAAAGAATCTTTTCATCTTTGTTGTAGATTACAGAGGTAATTAAGAACAGCCTTAACAGTTAGCACCTCAGCAAGCTGCCCCACAAGTCTGGTGTAGTGGGGAGGGTCTGCTTCAGAGTTGCAAGCAGACTGAGTAGGAGCTGATTTACACTGTTCATTTCTCTTACATACTTTTTGTTTTTCCTACACTCTTTCATCCAGTGTCCAGGTTTACCACAGTAATGACAATTACCCTCCCTCTTAGGACATTTACGCTTCTGTTGGTTCTTTGTGTTGACCTGAAAGGATGCTGCTGCAGTCTTTACACTTGCTTTAACATCAGAGTCTCTTTCCCAAATAGCTAACATGTCTAGGTTACTTCTGAGAGTTTTGTTAGACCAAGTTAGATCTAGGAATGTCAAGGCTTTTCTGTACTCAGCTACAAGGCCATCTGACCAGATGCGGACTAAGGGTCCCTTGTCATCTAGCACACTTTCAGAATCATCAACTATTCAACTGTAAGTTACAGCTGTCTGGCAGAACCTTACAGTGTATTCATTCACAGTTTCTTCTTTCCTTTGCACACAGTTAGTGATTCTGGACCAGTCTATTTTGGGTCCAATGATATTCTTAAGAATTTTCAAAACACCTTCTCTCAAATCCGCTTTACTGGCATGTTGTAGTTCAGAAGTAACAGCAGACTCAAAACTGTTGAATTCAGATTCAGTTAGAATTTGTGACATCAGCTGTGTGACTTATGCAAATGACATGTCCTAGAGACGCATTTTGCTAGTCAATGCTCTTCTAAATTCAGAAAAATTTGTGCGTGCTGAGGGTAAGCTCTGGGATAGTCTCTCTATATCTTTAGGTCCTAGCACTGTATGGACTGCTTGTAACTGTAGTATGGGGGTTGCAGATGGAACAGTTTCAACACCTTCTACCCTACTCTGAGCCCTTTGTCTTGCTCCACATACTTCAACTGAAATTGCTGAATCTTTCTCTATCCTTCTAGTATTGCATTTGTCCTCTTGTCTACACAAAGACTGTAAGTCAAAGACTGTAAGTCTGACTGTTGGTCGTTTAAATCACTTGGTTGAGGCCTTGTTATGGCCCACCTTTTTAGTGAGACAAGACACTCGAGTGTGCAGCTGTTTGTTTTGTTCTTTTAACTTAGCAATACACTGAGCTTGTTCTTGTGCTAAGGACAAGGTAAATTCTCTGTGGCAGCAGATAATGCCTTTAATGTTTTTCTTTCTGATACATGCTCCAAGTACCTTTTTGCATTCTTCAATTGACCATACTTTTTCTGGATCAATACCACATTTCTTTGTTAAGTCCAATCTGACTGACTCTGTCACTATTGAGTCCATGTGCTCTCCTAACAATGATTTGAACTCATTGTCTGTCCATAAAGGGGTAGCTAGTCCACCTTTCTCAGTTGTTGGAATCAACCTCGCATTCCTTTTCGACATTTTGTAATGTCTTTCTGACACAACAATACACTTCTAACACCTCCCTGGCAAGCAGAGGATAAATTTGTCAACACAGAACAACTGTTGTTAACCTTCTCTGGCAAAGCAGAGGAAAACCTAGTTAATACACATTATCATGTATTCAACCTTCTCTGGGAATGCAGAAGATTCCTGAACATAAACTACCAGCACTTTACGCTAATCTTCTCTGCCTGAAACAGAGGATAGATTACATCCGAGGGAAAAAGAAAGGGTGTCATGCTCAGATCATGGTAACTACAGTAATTATCAAAGTGGAAAGTGATGCCCTCTGGGGGCATTTGACCAGGGGTGATTTTACACAGACAATATTTGAAAGGAAAATATCATTATGAAAATATAATTATATTTTCCTTAAAATGTTCTTGCTAACTTCAGGTCTTATTCTTATGTCATATATAACTGTGACGTTATGCAAAACAAGCTTTAAAACACTTTTTTTTTCTTACTGGTGAAAATGAGATGGTCAAATATGTTTTCTCTCAGGTACATCGCAGTGTAAACTTCACATTGAATATTACTACATCACTCTCGTCAACATAATCCATATCAACAACAAAAATATATTTTTTACTTTTGTACTTTCACTCAAATAAAATTGAAAGAAGAGTACTTTTACTTTTACTGGAGTAAAATTTTATTATACGTATCTGTACTTTTACTCAAGTGCTCAACTTGTGTACTTCGTCCACCACTGAAGACAAGTACTGACCAAATGACACTTGCTTGCACTGATAGACATCTTTAAATAGAGCAGCTACACCTCCACCTCTCCTAACAGCTCTGCAGACACTCGTGAAAGTAAAGTTAGGGGGCGCTGTTTAATTGAGGACTGTTGCACTGCAGCTGTCTTCTAGCCATGTTTCATTTAGAAACATAAAATCCAGGTTGCATGTGAGCGAATGTAGTGAGCGAATGTTTAAAAATGCTAACTTGATGCCATTACTTTTTGTCTCTAGAGCTGTTCTATTTTGATACCTAATAGGCCGCAGATTAGATGGCTCAGCTGTACGGCTTGAGAAGACCTTACACTTTCTATCACGTGATAAAACAGAGATAGAGAAAGCTACAGGCACACTGGCTTCCAGCTTGTTCTGTAAACATTCCTGAGTGTTGTTGCTATCATAGTGGGGACCCGACACATATCACTGATTAACCAATCAGATTTGAAAAAAAAAAAAACTGTTTATAGTTTTTGTGAAGTTTAGGCTTAGAGTCAGTGTTTGGTGCTTGTACATCAGTGTCATTCATCTATCATACTGAGCAAAATCAGGACGTGTGTGTGTGCTTCTCATTGCCTTTGAATTTTGAAACAGTAAAATGAATAAAAACAAGGATCTCAGTGCCAGTAACAATGTTTATTTAAATTTTTTAAATGTAATAAAATGAACCACACATTTACTGACTTTAAACAATCAAAAGACTCCACAACTGTACTTTTATTTGTTCATTTCCCATTTTCATGTTGTTGATCCTGATTCTCCTTTTTCTTGAATTTGCTTCAGCAACAGGACCAGCCATAAGAAAGTCCATTACATTTTGTACCTATAAGAATAAACAGAAAGTGTTTTTTTTTTTTTTTTTTTTTTTTTTATGTCACTGTGTGAAAACTTGTTGCTATTGTGAACTTAATCCTAATATTAATTTCAAACATATTGGCATAATATAGTCTGTAATCGTGTGATTTTGAGACAATATTTTTATGAGTACAATATAATTGTGTATGTGAGGTCATGCCGAACAGCTGTACCTACTGGGAAAGCGGCTTTCCGTATCTCAACTGTGTAACAAAGTGCTCAGAGTTTCTTTCTAACAAATCATATAGAAATTCCACTCCAGTAAAATCTTTAGCTTCCTGTAGAATTTTTTTTAGTGGGACGTGGGTTATATTTCTTATCCAGACGATTGTTGATACGGTATTTATCATTGCCAACCACATCCTGCAGTTTTTCTTTCTTCACTCTGACATAACCATCTTTTCCTGGAATCACACTGCCGCTCCCAGAGCTGGCATGCTCAGCTATAGAGAAAGAAATGAAAAGTTAAAACAATCATGACTCATGAGACCTAAATGCAAAGTTTCAGATTCAATGCAAGGTCAGCTCAATTGGCAGCAAGTGAAGCATGAAACAAAGAAAAAATCCTCACAGTCTGAGGGCACATGAATCACATATCCATCTCCAACATAAATCACCCAGTGCTCATATCCATCTCTGAAGATTTCAATGAGGTCTCCAGGCTCTGGTTTTCTGTCCTATAGGAGACAATATCAGGTGTAATAATAATAAAAAAGGATACAGAGTCATTAAAATTAGTTAAATATTAATATCATACTATTTTATTTAAAACAAAACAATATCATTGTGGCTGCAAATAAGAAAGTGTACAGTAGCTGTTTTGGGGCAAAGTTAAGTTTCAAAGACATATATACTTGTTTCAGAGTGAACTATATCTAAGTTTAGCTATTACTGTTGCTTTTTCAGAACAACTTGTGTAGTTTTCCAACCTTTTCAACTTTTCTCTCTGTAGCATGAAATTGCTTTGTGACCACCCTTGAGCAATAAGCATGTTGATTAATAGTATCAAACAGTGTTTTTATCAAAAACAACAGAAAAGAAAAAAATCTATTTGTTTGTAGGTAATGTTATTTTTCATTCTTCCCAATTGTTTGAGTTAATTAAGTGATATTTACCCAGTCCATGGCAACTTCCAACTGCTCTTCAGCTTTTCACTCAAATCCTGTTAGAAACTCAAAACATTTATACCCTGTTTCCATCTGGGGGAGTGACCAGAATTGTACACTTGAGATGGCAAGAAAGGATTGGGGTGGGGAACAGGTATGATGTGTTTCTGCCATGCCCTGATTCTTTGAAACATATTTGGATGCTGCTGATGTTGATGATAGAAAGAATTTGATCAGGTTTGATCAATTGTGAGGAAAACACAAACACACACAAAAACAAGAATCCGACGCTCACATTTGCATAGTGTTGAGATGGCGTGTGTTGTTGAGGAGTGGTGTGCTTTCCTCATCAACAAAATAAAGTCTCACAGGTTCTCTCCATCATCAATAGTCAAATATGTTTAGAGGAACAGGAGTGTCACACAAGAGTTTCATTTTATAGGAAATGGAAACACATCATACCTGAGGTGTCTTGAGAAATACATAAAATAAACGTGATTTAGATTTGCTGGAGGAGATTAACTATAAAAAATGTTTAGAAAATTTAAGAAAAAATGTATGCCACATAATGCACTATTCAAATTATGTTTTTCCTTTCCATGTTTATGATTTCTTTATATGTTATATAAATGTTTAGAGAACATTTAAAAAATGTTCCCATGATGTTTTCGCTAACATTCACACAATCAAGAAAAAACATGTTTTTAGAGAACAGAGATTTTCATTAGCAAAAAATAAAATAAAATAAAATAAATAGAAATATGTTGGCTGGGTAAATGCAATTTCATGGGTTTGCAGTCAAAAGAAGTTGACTTTGAATAAAGCAGGTGCTCATCTTGGATGTGAAATCAGACACATAAGAAAAGTGGTAATAAATATTGGCACTTCTTTTTTTCCACTTCAAGCACTGCCCAAACCCTAAACCCTTACACCAACTTGACAATCTTGACTGATTTTTATCAAATAAATGTCAGAATAACTGTAGTCATATTTGCAGATGTAGACATACTTGATTGCTCATTTTTAGCCTCAAATCTGATCATCAGGATCTTTTGAGGAATGTTTATTTGTTCTTCTCTCAATCATTGTTGGATTGCATTACATTATATATTTGGATCATTTTAATCTCATCTTACTAAGACACATTATTGAAAATATAGAGTGATATTTACATCATTTTGTGTCAGTATCTGCTCTACTCTTATAAAGATCTCACTGATTTAAATTTAATTTCATGATCGATATATCAGCATCTGCCACAAATTACATATTTATGCTCAGTTTGAGACTGTAAATAATAAAATTAAGCTGTTTTTTCCTCCATAATTGCACTATATCAGACTATATGAGCTGTAAAAGCCTGATGGATCAAATATACAAAACATAAAACAAACTTTTTTGAAAAAGTTTTTAATTCCTAAACCTGTCTCTTATTTAATCAGGTAATTGGAGTTGGAGATGAATGTGTGTGTTTGTCAAGAATCCACAGGTGTGATGTGTTTCTGTTTCCTATAATGTGACGCCCTGATTCTTCTAAACATACTTGACTGATGATAATGATGATGATGGAAAGAATCAGGTTTGATCAGTTATGAGGAAAACACAAGCTCATTAGTGACGGAGGGTTTGATTCGCTGGTCGAGTTCATCTCAAAGTCTTGTGCACTTTCTCTCGAGAGTCATTGTATTACACAAAAATCACTGGAATAATCATTACAGTTCCTTAGGTGCTCAAAATATATAATACAGCTAAATATAAAACCCTAAACTATAAGTTCATGCCCTATAAAGCACACATCAGTCTGCGTTCTGTACGTCAGATGCATGTGTGTTGTTGAGGAGAGGCGAGTGATCAGACTTTCAGCTGATGAATACAGTAAAATGCCACACATTCTCTCCATCATCATTAGTCTAATATGTTTAGAGGAACAGGAGTGTCACACAAGAGTTTCATTTTATAGGAAACAGAAAGACATCATACCTGTGGTATCTGGAGAAACACATACAATAAAAGTGATTTAGATTTACTGATGTAAAGAAATGATTCATGAAAGTAAGAAATGCATTTATATGCTGCATGCAGATAATGTTCTTTGTCTTGGTTTCCAGTACAAAAATCCAAACATCCATAAATCAAGATATATTTACTAGAAGCAAAATCTACAATGAAGTGATGCTTAAAACAAGAAAAAAATGCTATTGGGTTTAGAAAAATCATCTTTTTTTTATTTTGTCCATTGGCAGATATTTTCTGAGCTCTACAGGCAGTTTTTTTTTTTGTCCTCAGGGTTTGGTTTTTGCTCTGATATGAATTTTCGGCCGTTAGACCTTTTATTAAGACGTGTGTGCCTTTCCAAATCATACCCATTCAATTGAATTTGCCACAGTTAACCCACTCGAAGTGTATTTCAAGTCTGCATATGTGTTTTGTTTGGTATTGAATATTTGTTGCATCAGGCTTTTTAAGCTCATATAGTCTGATATAGTGAGAATGTGGAGGAAAAAACTTGAACTCAAACCGAGCAAAAATATGCAATTTGCTGCAGATGCTGATATGTATATGATGAATTCTGATGCTTCTAATGTAAATCAATGAGATACATGGCTCATTGGTGCTTGGACTTGTGTCTATGCTTACACTAAAGTTTAGTTGGTTATTTAAATGATTTATTTTAATTTAATTGACTCTGAATGATCAAAGGCCTCCACAATTCTACTTTAAGTTCTTCAATTCCCACTGTTCAGTGTGTGTGCATCTCATTGCCTTTTAATTTTGAAACAACAAAATAAATAAAAATCAAAGATTCCAGTGTGAGTAAGAATGTTTATTTAAATTATTTAAATGTAATAAAATAAACTACACATTTACTGACTTCAAAGAATCTGTACTTTTATTTCTTCATTATCACTGATAATCCTTGTCAATGGAATTACCATATACTGACCTGTAAATGATTTTTTACAATAATATTTCAGTCTTGAGTGTTTTCAGTCATCTGTTTAGAATCAGAACTAGCTATGACAAATTCGCAAATAAATTTGTTTTCTGATCTTACCAGACAAATGGATTTGCACAATTCAGTTTGATTTATTCGAATAGTTCACTCACGATCTGAATTGTTTACAGTGGTTTATCACACATAAATAGTAGTGGGATATTTTGTAAGACAGATAGCAGAAAAAGGGTGCTGGATGAGCTGGATATTTACCTACAATCCATTGTAAGAAACAAAACTCTATAAATGTCTTCTTTATAGCTCTTTACTGTGCATGTAGCTTGTGAATGACAGGTAAAGAGGATTAATATCCATTTATATCTAGGGTGTTAGTGAGACCAATGAGACCAGGCTTAAAGGGATAATTCACCCAAAAATGAAAATTACCCCATGACACCAACCTGAACCTAAACACGTAAATCATATCGACATTTCATCTGTGGATGGGTAAAGACGATCATATCCACACCCATGTGAAGGAATGTTAACTACAGCACACTGTAAATAACACAGCTCAGTATACTAATTAATATAGATATATGCCTCTTCTAAGATATATGCACGTGACAGAGCGGTGCAATTTTGAAAGCCAAACTCAAGCTTTTGCCAATAAGAGAATCCGACTACTCCACCCTAGGAACTACCCCAGGGAATAATCCTCAAAAACCCCCAAAATTGAGTGAGTGATCAAACACACAGGTTTGGTTCCCTCAGAGAATTAGGCAGGAGACATGGGTAAAGTGTAAAAATTACAAATGTTTATTAATACAAAAATGTTTTTAAAATGCTAGTGTCACAGGCACGGTCTCTGTGGCTTCCCCCGTCCCGCACCAGCGGGAGCCTTCACCCGAGTACTAACTACATTTCCCATAATCCCGTACCTGGGCGCTCACTTCCGGTTCCGGGTGCTCCCGGGTCACTTCCTTTTCGGCGGCCATTTCAGCGTGCCTCGCCGGCACAACCATCGCAAAGTTTTGCTGGTCATGTACCCAACTCTGAGCGTTTTCAATCGGACTGCCTTTATCGTTACCAACCGGACTGTTAAACTCGTTTGTGATACTCTGCTGCCTGCCTTCCACCGACCCTCGCTTCTCCCTCGGACTTTTGTTATTGATCGCCGCCGGCCTCGACCCCTTGCCTGGACTTTGACCATTCTATTGGATTTGCCTTCACTGTCCCTGTCTGTTGTTGGTGACCCCCGCTTGTTTACACTGTCCGATTCATTAAAGCTGTTGCAAATGGATCCCACGCCTCACGAGTCTTCTCTGGCCGCGTCACAGAAAACTTCGCCGACTACGGATCCAGCGACAGCCGCCATGTTAACCCGACATCAGCAGCAACTGGATCGTCTGACCACCTTAACGGAACAGCTGGTACAGGCGGTTCAGGGCCTGCAGGTCGCCTCGACACCCGCCGCGGCAGCCCCGCCTCCACCTGCACCACTCCCCGCAGTTCAGACCGTCACTGCCAGCCCTCGCCTCGCTTTCCCGGAGAAATTTGATGGGACTGCAAGTAAGTGCAAGGGTTTCCTACTGCAATGCACGCTATTCGTCAACCAACAGCCCAACCTCTATGCCACGGATGAAAGCAAAATAGCGTTTGTTTGCTCACTCCTAACCGGGAAGGCGTTGGAATGGGCCACTGCGGTATGGGATCTGGGACAATCCACTTACCCCACCTTCGCGACTTTCCTCCGGAGCTTTAAGGAGGTGTTCCAACCCACTCCCGAAAACAGCGAGGCAGGCGAACAGATCGTGGCGCTGCGTCAGGGGGCGCCGCACAGCGGCCGACTACGCGTTGGAGTTTCGCACACTGGCGGCCCAGAGCGGATGGAATGACGGCCCTCTCAAACTCCATTACCGCAAAGGTTTGAACTCCGACTTGCAGGTGGAATTGGCGTGTCGGGACGAAGGTCTCTCTCTCAACCAGTACATTGATCTTTCGATTCGGATCGACAATGTGATGCGCGCCCGGAAGCCCTATCGTTCCATCGCCGCACCCTCCCAGCCCCAGGCCGCGGCCGCCGCACCGCCCGAACCGATGCAGGTGGGAGCCACCAAACTCACCACTGAGGAGAGGGAGAGGAGGCTTCGCAACAACTTGTGCCTGTATTGCGGTCAAGCGGGACACATCCGATCCACCTGCCCAACGCGACCTCCACGATCCCCCACCGCGGTGAGTGTTCCTAGTTCTACCATAAACCGTTGTGAGATACCTGTTTTACTTGGTGTGGAGGGCGTATCTGTGGAGACCACCGCATTAATAGATTCCGGCGCTGCTGGGAATTTCATTGACAAGGACTTTGTGAAAATTAACCGGCTGCCCATTCTTTCTTGTTCTTCCCCCGTGGCAGTGGCCGCCCTCGACGGGAGACCATTAGGGACCGGACGCGTCAACCACATCACTCAAGATCTCACACTGCGTCTGGAACCCGGCCATCTGGAAACTATCAGGTTTTTCGTCATCTCATCACCACAGACTCCACTCATCCTGGGATACCCCTGGCTCCACCTTCACGAACCCACCATCTCCTGGGCCAGGGGGACCATCACGCACTGGTCACCCTACTGTCTGCAGCACTGTTTCCAGTCAACCCCGCAGTCACCTCCCAGGCCAACCACACCATCACCATGCAGTACCGTGCCCGCTGAGTACCAGGATCTGTTGGAGGCCTTCAGCACAATCAAGGCCACGGAACTTCCACCTCACAGGCCCGGGGACTGCGCCATTGAGCTCACACCTGGAACCACTCCGCCTCGTGGCCGCATCTTTCCACTGTCACAGCCCGAATCAGAGGCCATGAAGAAGTACATCAGGGAGGAGCTGGCGAAGGGCTTCATTCGACCCTCGACCTCACCATTCTCAGCGGGTTTCTTCTTCGTGAAGAAGAAGGACGGGGGCCTTCGACCATGCATCGACTACCGCTCTCTCAACGATGTAACGGTCAAGTACCGGTATCCTCTCCCTCTCGTCCCTCCGGCCCTGGAGCAGCTCCGGTCCGCCCGTTGGTACACTAAGCTGGACCTACGGCCGGCCTACAATCTCATCCGCATTAGGGCTGGGGATGAGTGGAAAACGGCCTTCTCCACCACGTCAGGGCACTATGAGTACCGGGTTATGCCCTTCGGCCTGGCCAACAGTCCTTCATACTTCCAGGCCTTCGTAAACGACGTGTTCAGGGACATGCTGGGACGGTGGGTCATCGTTTATATAGACGATATTCTCATCTTTTCCAACTCATATGCCGAACATGTTCAACACGTCAGAGCGGTTCTCCAACGACTCATTCAGCACAAACTATTCGCCAAGGAGGAGAAGTGCCAATTCCATCAGGAGAGCATAGCCTTCTTAGGGTATGTGATCAGTCCGGAGGGCGTGGCCATGGACGAAAGCAAGGTGAATGCGGTACGTAAATGGCCCCGACCAAGAACCCTCAAAGAATTGCAGCGCTTCCTAGGTTTTGCCAACTTCTACCGCCGATTCATCCGAAACTTCAGCACGGTGGCCTCTCCACTCACGTCCATGGTCAGAAGGGCGAGACCCGTCTCACTTGGACCTCGGACGCCTCACGCGCCTTCGACGAGCTCCGGGTGAGGTTTACTACGGCTCCGGTGTTGCACCACCCTGACCCCCAACAGCCCTTCCTGGTCGAAGTAGACGCCTCTAGCACCGGTGTTGGGGCGGTGCTTTCTCAGAAGCAGGGGTCAGCACTCAAGACCTTCCCATGCGCCTTCTTCTCCCATAAGCTCAGTCCTGCTGAGAAGAATTACGACGTCGGCAACCGGGAGCTTCTTGCCATCAAGCTTGCCTTAGAGGAGTGGAGGCATTGGTTGGAGGGGTCCCATCACCCCTTCGTCATACTGACCGACCACAAGAACTTGGAGTATCTACGCTCCGCTAAGGTGCTCAACCATCGACAGGCCAGATGGGCCCTGTTTTTTACCCGATTCAATTTCACCATTAAATACCGACCAGGCTCTCAGAACCATAAGGCTGACGCTCTGTCTCGGATGCATGAACCAGACCACGCTCCTCAACCACCTACCACCATCCTGCCTTCCACCGTACTCCTTGCACCAGTTACCTGGGATGTCATGACTGAGATCACGGAGGCCCAGGCCCAGGATCCCCCACCAGCAGACTGTCCCAGTGACCTCACCTACGTGCCTCTCGCGCTCCGCCCACGAATCCTCTCAGAAGTTCACTCCACCCCAAGCTCCGGCCATCCAGGTATTGAAACCACCATAGACCTCTTACACAACCGTTTCTGGTGGCCTTCTCTCCGCGCCGACGCCACGGCCTTTGTTAAGAATTGTATTACCTGCAACACCACAAAGGCTTCCCGGCACTTGCCCGCTGGTCTCCTGCAACCACTGCCTATACCAAGGCGTCCCTGGTCCCACATAGCTGTCGACTTTATCACCGACCTTCCCCCGTCCCAGGGCCATACTGTTATTCTCTCCGTTATCGATCGTTTCTCTAAGGGTTGCCGCCTCATCCCTCTCCCTAAACTACCCACCGCCATGGAAACAGCTGAGGCCTTGTGCAACTCCGTGTTCCGGTTTTATGGCCTCCCGGAAGACATCGTATCCGATAGAGGCCCGCAGTTCACCTCCCGTGTTTGGAGCAACTTCTTCCGTCTTCTGGGTGTTAACATCAGCTTAACGTCAGGATACCACCCAGAGGCCAATGGCCAAGTTGAGAGGCTCAACCAGGAACTGATCCGCTTCCTACGGTCTTACTGCCATGATCATCAGGAGGATTGGAGTCGGTTCATCCTCTGGGCCGAATACGCCCAGAATTCGATCCGCAAGCCATCAACAAACCTTACACCTTTCCAGTGTGTGCTCGGATTCCAGCCCCCCTTGTTCCCCTGGTCAGGGGAGCCCTCAGAGTTACCAGCTATCAACTCCTGGTTTGAACGAAGCGACGCCACCTGGAACCGAGCACACGTCCATCTCCAGAGAGCGGTCCGCCGTACCCAGGCCCAAGCTGATCGGCGACGCCGCCCTCAACCACCTTATGAACCTGGACACTGGGTCTGGCTCTCGACCCGGGATCTGCGCCTACGCCTACCCAGCAAGAAGCTGAGCCCCAGGTACGTGGGTCCTTTTCAAATCATACGCCAGATTACCCCTGTATCTTATAGACTCGCATTACCCGCAGAATACCGTATCTCACCCACGTTTCATGTCTCCCTTTTAAAGCCCGCTGGTTCCCCGGATGGGGGGGAGTGCCTAGACGAGACCGGCCCGCAGAGAACCGCCCCCCTGATCATCGACGGCGAGGAGGCCTACCGAGTCAGCTCCCTGCTGGACTCCCGACGCCGGAGCGGTCGCTTGCAGTATTTGGTCGACTGGGAGGGTTACTGCCCCGAAGAGCGGTCCTGGGTGCCCGCTGAAGACATCCTGGATCCCTCTCTCACCGCGGACTTCCACTCGGCTCACCCAGATCGACCAGCACCCCGTGCCAGGGGTAGACCCCGGCGTCGGCCGCCTCCTCGTGCCAGGAGGCACTCGCGGGGGGGGGCTCTGTCACAGGCACGGTCTCTGTGGCTTCCCCCGTCCCGCACCAGCGGGAGCCTTCACCCGAGTACTAACTACATTTCCCATAATCCCGTACCTGGGTGCTCACTTCCGGTTCCGGGTGCTCCCGGGTCACTTCCTTTTCGGCGGCCATTTCAGCGTGCCTCGCCGGCACAACCATCGCGAAGTTTTGCTGGTCATGTACCCAACTCTGAGCGTTTTCAATCGGACTGCCTTTATCGTTACCAACCGGACTGTTAAACTCGTTTGTGATACTCTGCTGCCTGCCTTCCACCGACCCTCGCTTCTCCCTCGGACTTTTGTTATTGATCGCCGCCGGCCTCGACCCCTTGCCTGGACTTTGACCATTCTATTGGATTTGCCTTCACTGTCCCTGTCTGTTGTTGGTGACCCCCGCTTGTTTACACTGTCCGATTCATTAAAGCTGTTGCAAATGGATCCCACGCCTCACAAGTCTTCTCTGGCCGCGTCACAGCTAGACACTAAAAATCAAGAATACTGGAAAGCCCACTTCAAACCAAACACAAATTACAAACAGAAAAAAAGAAGAGGTAATAATGCACACCACCTTTCATAACAAGTAAATAAACTAAACAAAATGATTGATAGCAGCAGGGCTGAGGTTCCCAACGGCCGGATACAAGATGGAGTGCAGTTGTACAAGGACACACTTCCACGCACACACCACTGTGCACTCCAATCACACTACCAAACACTCAAAGTGCTACACAGCACACGATAAAGAAGAACCACCACCACCAAGAGGAAGATCCGTTCACCCGTGGGACCCCAGCTCCTGCAATAAATCAAAAATAAATAAATAAACATTAACAAAATTGACTTCAAACAAAACACAGTATAGACATCAGTTAATTGATAGAATAACCCCACACAATGTGGGTATCAACCCCAAAAAAGAAAAACAATGAAAAGTTCTAAGGATGAAATATTTGATAACAAGGCAATTACAGAGCAACTTGGAGTCAGAAGTAAATGATAGCAGGCAAATCGATTTGCATTATCAAATGAGAATATAAACATAAACAACTAACAGAAAAGAAATGAAAAGTCAACCAAGGCAAACAAACTTTATTTCAACAAAATTAAAGACAAAAGAAAACAAGAGAAAAAGTTAATGAATGAAAAGAAAAGGGGGCAGAACAATTCTTTTTTACGTCTCTCAAAAAAATGAGATCGTCACACTCCCCAAAACAAATACACAGTATGAGGCGGGGCACTAAACGTCACGGTAAGGATCAGACACGGACAATCCTCTTTCACTAACGATGACGACGGCGTCTGTATGACGACAGAACTATGAGAACTTCAACAGCAAACAATCACGGTCAAAACGAGAGGAAGAATCCTACAGCGAACGCAAAAGGGAACATTATTCATTGTATTGTGCTCACTCTCAATTATAGTTGCGTTAAAACCATGGACTGTAAAAAATATGGACGTAGTGTCCATGACGTCACCCGTATGTTTCTGAAGAGCATTTTTGAAGCTCTTAGTGGGCGGGAGTCAGCCGTCACCATCTTGGAGTCACGTCACTCCCGGATAATCGAAAATGGGCAAAGAGGCCGGACGTGGGTGGAGCTGGTTGCTGAAACCACGCCCACATAGTGCGACGGTGGTGACAGCTGCATCAATCCACCTGTCACTCAAGTAGCCACGCCCTAAATTATGCAGCACTTTAAGGCTTAATATAATTTAAACGGATGAGTTATAAAACAATTCACCCCGTCACAGTTGACATAAAGGGCAAAATTATCTATGTAGACCAAAACCACTTTTTGTACCAGGCTGTAAACATATTTTTTTCTGCTGTAAAGTTGGGCATTTTAACATGGGGAGTCTATGGGATTGACTCCATTTTGCAGCCAGTCTCTAGCGGCCAGTCGATGAATTGCAGTTTTAGTCACTTCCGTGTAGGCTTCAAGAGGGAGATCGGGAGGTTGCCGCTTGGTTAAAACACTTACCGTCAGGATATCATGTCAAAAATAACATCTATAGGCATGGGTTTGTCAGTCCTGCTCACTGATAGCACAATGGGAGACAGGGAATCATGCCTATTAGCATGCAAAAATGCTGTATAAGTTAAGCACAAATCAATTTGAAATAACCGCCTGTTAAAGCTCAGCGTGCTTACCTGCAACCACCGTCAACACAGAAAGAAAGGGGGAAAATCGGACGTGACGTATTCCAGGCAACAGCCAAATAACCCTTAAATCACACCTACTACGTGCTGATAGGTGGACACTCACTGTAAAAAATTACAGTGAATTTAACGGTAAAATACTGTAAAAATGCTACAGTAAAAACCTGTTAAATGGTTAACGGTAAAAGGCCATAAAATTGACAGTGAACAGTGAAATTTACCGTAACCTGACATTCCCAGAATTCCCTGTGTTACATTTTTTGTTAAAATAACCCTTTCTTCTCAGGTTTTTCTTATCAGTTTTGTACATTAGGGTTCTATGTTACATCTAATGTAGTTAAATTAATGTTTATGCAATATTTCAGTTGCATGTGTGTTACCATGATGGTGTTTAGTGTTTGTGTGAATGACACTGTGCACCTTCTATATGTTAATATATAAAAGCTGTTTGTGATGAGCTTTGGTTCATCATGTGATTTTTCTCATCACCACCTGCTTTTGGTGGTTATCAGTGTATTACAAAGGTACAAAACAGATTTCAGTACTTCAATAGGTTGATACATTAACATTATATCAGTTAATGAAATTACGGTATTTACCTGTAAATTTAAGTGAAAACCGTAAAACATAAAATGTTCCTACTGTATTTCTTACAGTAAAATTCTGGCAACCACAGCTGCCAGTTTTTTACCGTAAATTTTACGGAATATTTTTTACAGTGCTGCTGTCAATCACTTAGTCCGGTCACACACATGTAGTGCATTCGAATGCACTTAATTACTGGTCTGTTCTGGTCTGTTAGTTTATGCATCAGTTAGAACCTCAGATCAGATAATGATAGGTCATTTTAATTCAGATGTCACTGTGATCTGTGATCTCAGGAGGAAAGGCCTCTTTTTTTTTCAAAAGCCTTTTTCAAAGGAATTTAGTACATACTATAATAGTACAGGTTTACATTGTCCAATCTTTGTTAAAGTGACTCTCTAGTTCCTGCTATAATTATAATGGCTGGTTCCTAAACTTAACAATGTAACCAATCATGGTTTAGAATTTAGAGTTTTGACTGATCTGATGGATGTCTGATTACAGATGCACATTTACACCAGAGCACATCTTATAAAGCCAAACCTCTGTTTGTTTTATCAGCAAATAAAATGTGCTATGTGTAAATAATGTGATGGTGCCCAAGGGGAAACGTGAAGGTGTTTTTTTTTTTTCAAGGGAAACTTGATTTCTCCTGATACACAAGACAGATCTGCACTGCAGGCACATTCAGTCTGTGTCTACCAAACCACGCTGTTGTAGCACATGCAGAATGAGAGCTGGCATTGTCTTGATCTAAAAAACCATGAAACACGTCATCTTGATGGCAGTATATGTGTCTGTACAATCCCAACATGCCTCCATATTCACACATATTCCAGTCACCAATGCCGTTTGGTCTTTGGTACTGAGAACTCAACATTTATTTATTTTTTCCCAGAAACAAGCTGAAAGGTGCACTCATCTGACCACAGCACACATTTTCATCATCTTTTTGACTATATGAGATGAGCTCTGGCCCAGAGAAACCCATGGCATCACTGCATACAACTGATGTATAGCTTTCTGCTAGAGTAATAGAAATTTAAGTTGCATATATTCTGTTCAGTGACAGGAGATTAATAAAATGCCTCACACGTCAATACATCTCACACAAGGAAAAAATTACACAAGCATGCATTCAACGCAGGTCACAAACAGAAAGGAAATATATAAAATAAACAGAGACAGATGCCGGTAGAGCGAGTCATCTCTTCACCTTACCAGAACGTACAGATACATGTTATGCACAAAACTACCGTAAATACTCTAGTGGCCGTTACAATGTCTCATGTCATATAGTACAGTTAGTAAAAGTATTACAATACCAGGAAGGAAGATCAGGTTGTTGATGACTGGAGAAGGGTCTGGCTACAGACTTTAAAGGTTTAAAGTATTTCAGTAGTATAACCAGGCTGAAACTTTGCCCCCAGTTATTTTTTGCTGCTTGTTTATCATAGGATTATAATGTTGTACTTAATCATTCAAGTAGGCTACAACTATTTAACATTAACAAAAAATTAGGCTGATGCAAATTTTCATTTTAGTTTTTATTGTAGGCATGTTACAAGGAGACAGACTATTTACAACTATTAGCAATTTTTATTATTGGATAAACTGACAATAGTTTAGAACATAAAAACAGAACAGAAAGAATGCCTCTGGATAAACTGACAATAGTTTTATAAAGTAGTATAATATAAAAATATGTAAAGGTTTAGAACACTTCCATAACATGTCCAGAGCAACAATTCTGTCCTCTGAAAATTCAGAGTTCTGTAATTTGTCCATGGCCTCATCAACATCTTCATCCTCCATGCAGAGTACTTTGGACAGCTGAACAGAACCAAACACCACTTGCTGGCTTCCTCTAAACTTCCCAACAGTTGATTCTGTAAAATAACACAAAGAACAAGGGAGATACAATTGTAAGAAATCAAAAGCATTAATTCGCTATTGTGTAAAAAACAAAAAGAAACAATTACTTTGACTTTGTTACTAGTCAAATACTGTACCTCTTGTGATGATTCAAACAGTACTTCCTCCAACACAGGATGCAGTACATTTATACTTGCATCATCTGCCTAACAATTTTTAAAATACAAACAGATGAATATTACACTGAAATCTGTGTAAATTTTAAAACTTCATATTTAAAGAGAATTTGCATTTTGTTTGACCCACTACATATACGTTATATATATATATATACCCTTGACCATGCAATGCTTTCATTCAACTGAAAACAACTATTTCCAATCTGAAAAAAAGTATAGAATTAATTATAAAAATAATTAGAATTTAATGTAGCAACATATAAAGCAATGTAAAACAGCCATGAACATACAGTGGAC
>NW_026127471.1:0-22159 GCF_022985175.1 Labeo rohita
ATCATGTCAGATGAAGTCACGACGACGACAGTGATGAAAGAGCAACAGAGAAACACAGAATTGTTGGAGTCCCTAGGAATCATCCAATCAAAAATCATTAAAACTACAGAGAAACCAGAAAAATGCAAACAAAGTTCTTGTTCTGTAATGGGGATTGTTGAATCAAAACTTAATGATTTGAAGGGAAGAGAGTAGAGGGGAAAAAAAGCAGAGTAATAAAGAAAAGCAAGCAGAGAAAGAAGTGGTACATAACAAATGAAACAACTGTAGATCAGTCAGAAAAAGCTGTAGTGTGCAATTTTTACAGGATATGGATGGAAAAATGTTTTGAGTAGCAAAATGAGCAAACTGAGGCTGAGGAACCATGGGAAGTGACAACAGAACAACACCATCTAAAGGAGGAACAGAGAGAAGCAAAAACTGCACATGAGATGACAAATAAGGAAGCAAATGGAATGATCAAGTGTGGGAAAAGATGACACAGATAATGTGTTAAAGTATAAAGTAAAGGAGAACACACATTTAAAATCAAAAGGCACTAAGAAGAGGGAAAGTCTAAACACAGCACCTAAAATGCAAGAAGACGAGCATATATATGAAGTATCTGATGTTGTGCTCACTAGTTCTGGTGAACAATTATGAAACAGAATGTATTAAAGAACAACTCAAGCAACTGGACAACGTCACACTTCATATTGCTGTTACAGGATCTACTGGAGCAGGGAAGTCCACCTTCATCAATGCAATATGAGGTTTTAAACCGGACGATGTCAGTGCAGCTCCCACAGGGGTGACTGAGACGACAATGACATCAACGGTGTACCCACATCCTACAATGCCCAATGTAAAATTATGGGATCTCCCAGGGACTGGAAGCCCCAAATTTAAAGCCAAAAACTATCTAAAGGAGGTGAAACTTGACACCTTTGACTTTATCATCATAATCTCCTCAGAGGGATTCAAAGAAAACGATATCATGCTGGCTCAAGCGATTAAAGATTCCGCTCAAAGATTGACAATGACATTCAAGCGGAATTTCAATGGAGAGACTTTGATGAGCAGAAAGTTCTCTCACAAATTCGTGAGGACTGCTATATAAACCTCAAGGATATGGATAACACAGAAATTTCCCTGATTCTCCTGATTTTCCTCCTTTGAATTGCACAAATATGATTTTCAAACCCTCGTTGACACACTGGAGAAGCAGCTTATTGCTCACAAGAGCAAAACTCATCCAGGATTCTGGAGGAGAAGATCGGAATGTTTATGAAGCAAACCTGGTCGGCAGCCGTCGCTTCTGGTTCCATTGCTGTGGCTCCAGTGCCTGGTCTTTCCATAGCTTGTGATGCTGCCATTTTGCTGGCTTTCTTCACCAAGTGTTACTATGGCTTACATTTGGCCTGGATGATGAATCAATAGATAAACTGTCAGTGAGGGTCAACAATCCACCCCTAAAATCTGTAAGAAAGTCACCTCTAGTGATCGCTGATGGGCAAAAGAAACTCAGTAATAAGGAGCTGTCTGCACTGACAAGTAAGGAAGCAGCTGTTAAATTTGCATGGAGCATGGTTCCTGTTGTAGGGAGTAAAAAAACAGCAGAAATGTCTTACTCTGCAACACTGGGCCTTCTGCGAGCAGGAGTTCAGGATCTCGCTGATACAGCCAAAGAAGTGCTGAAAGTGGCAGGTCTGACTGATGTCTATTAAAATAATTTACAGTGAAATGGCCAGTCATCAAACTGATCATTGATAATTTTGGTAACACCATATTTGCCAGTTACTGCCAACAGTCACAATCAGTCATAACTTACACTTTTGAATTGAACTTTAAACTCAGGTAAACTGTTTAGATACATTTGTGTACCTAAGGATAAAAGATAAAAAGACTAAGGATAAAAAGAGCACTTGGGGTGGGACCCATGTAGTACAAATATGTAATGTATATATAGAAATCATAGAAATTCCATATGTTTAGACCTTTTCTGTGCTGACCGTTCTGACATTTTTCTCATTTACCTATAAAGTATAATAGCTAATCATTGTAACAGGTAATTATTTTAAATGCTTATTCTCATTATTCTATTGTTTGGCGTGGCCTAATTATTAATACAAATTTCTTTTTTCTTTTTTTTACATTCAGTACAAAGAGATGTTTTGTTTATCTACACTAGAGCTTCAAAGGTAAGCATAAAAATCCATAAAAGAAGCATAGAAAAAGAAAGAGCATAAAAAAAGACTAATGGACAGGCTAATTACAAAGTAAACAACTCCTTCACTTGAACTCTCACCACTTTTTGTCACATCTGAATTGAAATGAATTTGATTATGACTTGAAATGATTGTGAATGAGGCGATGATCTCAAGTTGTGTTATAGTGAACTAGGGCTTAGTTCTTTGTCCATTCTTGTCTGTTATTTGGTTGCTTTGTGGGTTCTTTCTAGCACCCCTAAGGGTGGTATTTTTGTTTTGTAAATAAATAAGAATTGCTGCAAATTGATCTTTGCCTCAGCTGTTTCTTGCGCCTGCAACCAACCTGCTGACATTAATATTCTGAAGTAATGAAAATTTGTTGAAAAACCTTAAAAATGTTTGTCTCTTTCTTTTTTTTCTTTCTTTTTTTTTAATTGTACTTCAATATATACATGAAAAATATGATGCCATTGGTCGTCATAGCAATAGGTCATTAGTTCAAACCTGTTCAGGAGCAGGCTTATTTCACAGAAATAGGATTAGTTTGTATCATTTTACAGGCACAATTTGTAAGTTATATATTCAAAACAAACAAAGAACCAAAGGCGTAGTTTGATGACACTGTGATAGGTAGGCCCTGTACCAAATGGAACACTTCATGTGCACTTGCGGTCTTACAGACTTACAGTGGCCGCCGTGTGTGCATGTCCGTTAAATCTGTAGGGTGTCCCATTCGTCATTTTAGTGTTCAGAAGAGTGCCCCCTTTGCGGCTGTTATGCGCCCTCAAACACTTCATGTGCACTTGCGGCCTTACGGACTTACAATATCCGCCGTGTGCGCGTGTCCGTTAAATCTATAGGGTTTGATACATACATCTGCCAAGCCTGCACTGGTTCGAGCTCCGCAGTCAAAACCCGTCAGTCTTCTACCCAACAGACTTCTACCCGACAGTCAAAGCGACATTACGTCACGAAAGTGCGGACTCAGAGGAGGACCGCGAGGGTTTAGGGTGCCATTTGGGACAGGGCCATAGAGTTGTTGTCTTCATCCCCACAGCTGATCCCACAATCCAACAGGACTTGGGCAGAAATCATGTCCATGGATGAGGTAATGTATTGAAGACTTGTTAAGGTCACTGTAGTATGAAGCAGGGTGGTGCTTAAAGTCGTGGAACTGAAACGAAGATGCTGGAGCAATTGCTAATGTAGCGTCTGGACCAATCAGACATACATTAATTGTTACATTTAACAAATAGTCTGTAAACCCAACAAGCCAGCTATATGCTGGAGCTCTGGAGACAACCCCCCAAAGCAACTAACACCCAAAAGGGCTCAGTTGCCAGGACAACGATCTGATAAGAGGTTTTATTGGCCAGAGGAATTCACATATTCCCATGCTACATTTGCCATAGGAAAGACACAATGCCTATAGAAATAGACTCTTTCCTATTCATTCACAGACAAACCTTTCTTTGACCTTCCTATCACACATAGCCCAGGTCATTGTGTACAGTATTACTGCATTGTATTTTAATTGTGTCTGTTGTATTTGTCTTTCTACTGTTTTATGCACGCGTTATGATAGATGACTAGTTGTATAACCCACCTATGTCATGTTTGGTTTCTTTGAATTCGTATGTTGATGATCTAAAAGATGGTGTAAATTAGATGTTGATACCTGTGCAACATATTAGTGTTTTAAGAAACCTTAGTAGTTTTTGCATCAACACCCAATCGAATTACATATGCAAAATACCATGCTCGCAGACAAAGAGTCGTAAACTTTCCCTCCAAAGGCGAAAGTTACCATTGGTTCATGGACCTCCTGGAGGCACAGCCTCCAGAGAGTTTAAAGGCATCAAACGATTGATCGCCTCCCTCTCTCTTCACTGTCTTCTTTGTCTGCAACGTCTTCTGATTGCTGCCCGTGTGGAGGAACCCACGGGGAGCCTGAGCCGGCACAGGGCGTGCCCGGCGGGCCCGACAGGCCCCAACATACAGAGCTGTGGCTCTCAACCACAAAGAGCCAGACATTTCCACTCAACCCTGGAATTCATCTTCATGACTCGCCTCAGTCAGTCAGTGGTTCTTTTAGAAGCTAAGAAGATGAGCTAGAACTCTTCAGGACTTCCCTAAGCACGCGCCAGGCCTTGCGGCCTTGTCTTTCCATTCCCCAAGGATCACAGGACTTCAGCTGGGTCCCTCTCAGCTTTTGGTTCTTCTTCACTTTTCACATGGGAAGAAACTCCCAGTCACCATCGAGTCAGAACATCTTTGGAATTCATCACTCTTCAGACCCGGAAGAACGTGATTACAATTCCAAAACCACCATTGCTCCAAACCATCAAGACTTTCACCCGAGACTGCATTTGGACACTTGTTCAATGACCAAGGCAATGCAAGTATCGTACATTTAACTAAACAAACAGAGGTTTAGTATAAGCTGTAGACAGCACTGATGGTTTCACTCAGGTGGCTAACTGACTCTTTTCATAGCTTCATTTCCTTGTCTCTCTCTAACTGCTTCTCACTGACCATTCCCCCATGTATGAGTGATTTTATGTTTGTTTGTTTAGATTAGTTATGTGTTAGTCCTTTGTTAATAAAACTCCTGTGCACAAATTACATGAGTTTTGATTCTGATTCTGCTATGCAAATTAATGTCCCTTTACGATTCCGATTCAAGCTACGTGATCTAATGCAATGGTACTTTAAGAAAGTTATTTCCTGTGGCCAAGAAAATATCATTTCTTAGAGTTGATATAAAGATTATACTGAATGTTCGCTGGGCGAACAGATTAGTTGATGGAAAAGTAATTCTGCTACAGTTACTACTGGCAGCTGATATAAATAATTGTAATTAATCATAATTAATTGTAATTATTTATACACATTTCCCTTTGAGCTACATCGCGACACTAACGAATGACGAACGTGAAACACGGCTTGAAAGCACCAAAGCTTTTATCAAAGCCATTAGAAGACAAGCCTTCAACCATTAGCCGAAAAAGTGTAACGGCTAATGCTAACGCTTCTGTTCTGGGAGTACGTGGACTACTTTTTAGTTTACAACAAAAAAATGTCACTGACTTTTTGCGACAGGTGGAATTCAGCTTCGGACTTCTCCTTCATTCCTATGATATCCGTAAACTGTGACTAAAATTTAATGACGTCAAGGCTGTAATTTGATTGGTTATTAAGGGACACATGATCCAAATCATCTCCCTAGTAAGACAATCTCTGGCTTTTATTGTGCCACAGTCGACCGCTTCTGCTTTTTCCGGTCATGCTTATGTAGAAAAAAGCATTGCTGTTTTATCACACTAGATACATTTGATTGAGTTGAACGTTCTGTTGTAATGCTACTCTGTGTGTTCGTCACTTGTCTAAAATGTATATTTTTCTCCATATACTGGACTTAAATGCTGCCCCTGATTTTGAATGTCCAAAATGCAGTTTAAATGCAGCTTTAAAGGGCTCTAAATGATCCAAGCTGGGGAAGAAGGGAGTTATCTAGCAAAACAACCCATTGTATATTATTTATATTCATATTTATACGTTTATACAAGCTACTCTGTAGTTACCAACGCCGCTGAGAGGCTAAAACGGGAACTCAATGCATTTGCGACGCAACAATAAAACATTGGTGAGGCAAAAATTCTTTGTTGTTCTTCTTTATTGCACAGACTGATGGTATCAAGTTTTGTTGTATAAGCTGTATTTTGGTGTATTATGTTGATCAACAAAGAATACATCGTCCCTGCTCACCCCCTCTCCCTGCCATCTCTAATTGAACAGGTGATTAATATTGCCAATTCCACATAACCCATGACTCTCCACCCTGAACACGTGACATACACGTGGCAAAACACGTTAACTCTTTCATGTCCACTACAATACAATTCATATATATTTTAACCTCAAACGCTTGTCTTGTCTCATCTCCCTGAACTCTGTTTTTTTCTGGTTTGTGACAGTTAGGGTATGTCTAAAAACTCCCATCTCATTTTCTCCTCCAACTTCAAAACTGTTTGATCTTCTTTGCATGTTTACTTTATAAACACTGGTTCGGTACTTCTGCAGTGATGTAGGATGATTTTAAAGTTGGAGGAGAAAATGAGATGGGAGTTTTTCTACATACCCTAACTGTCATGTACCAGTAAAAACAGAGACCCTTCTTCCTCGGCTGGGATCGTCTAGAACCCTTTGAAGCTGCATTTCAACTACATTTTGGATGTTCAAAATCAGGGGCACCACTGAAGTCCAGTACATGGAGAAAAATCCTGAAATGTTTTCCTCGAAAAAAAAAAAAAATTGTTCTGGAAGTGAACTTCTCCTTTAATTTGAGAAGTGAGCTTTAATGTGGGTAGCTATGCACAGTCAGTTATGTCTTAAGGCATTTAGAAACTTTAATTCCTCCTGTCATGTATAGCAAATCTGCTTCAAAATTAAATTAATTGCTAATAATCTTGACACTGAATAATGCAAATCCTGTACAAATACTAGAAACAGTGAAAGACAATTGGGAATCATTTTATACATTTCTTTTATCTATTAAAAATTTAATGTAATTTTGCTCAGTTTTCTTGATCTTAATTATATGATCTTATTACTTTGCTATCTTGCCGCCTGTCAATCATTGTATTGCTGATTATGGTTTCGAGTATTAATATACCTGCCCTTTCCAAAGTACATGTCAACACAGAGAAATCTCAGACATTCTTAATAAAATCAGCAAACTTGTTTGAAGAACTGAATTAACCAAAATCAGTTATCACGATTTAATTTTCTGGCATCTGTCAAAGAGTCTTAGATGTAAGCAAGATATGAAGAATGGACCGCAAGACGCTGATGTAGTGTGCTGTGTTGGGGCATGGCATCTGGATCCTGACACTCCTGGTTGGTGTCATGGTGTGGATACTCACAGTAGCGTGTTTAGGCACCATGCAAACCATGCAATTCCCCCATGGCTTTTGTATGAGTGTATGGTTTTTGACTTTGATTGCTGGCCATGTGCTCTTGTCCATTGTTCACTGTGAGCAAATGATCTGGGCATTTGTTTTATCACCATTTGATTTTGTCTAGTCTTGTATGGTGTTTTGTGAGAGCCTTCTGTCATGCTTGTTTCTATAGGTGCGTTCACGCAATATCAGAATTCCCGTAATTACCAGATTCCAATTTGCAAAAAGCGTTCACGTCCTTGTAGAACTCGTAATTACAACTTGTGAACTTGGAGTCTTCTGAGAGCTACGACTTGTACCACAGACTGCTGTACCACCTGACCAACGTAGGCTCTGTTTAGGCGTTGATAGTGTTTCCAAAGAAAACCATAATTCCAAGTCTGAGGATGTGAACAGCTCTGAGTAGAACATCACATATTGTCATCTCGAAATTACGGAAATTACAGTATGGCATGAATGCAGCAAATGTGCCATGTGTCTTACTGATATCTTGTTATTAGTTAACTGACCCCACCTGCTCTCCCTCATTTCCCTCTTTGTGTCTTTGCCATTTATTTCTGTGTTCTCAATCTCTTGCCAGATTGTCATCAAATGTCACCAGTCATGTCCAGCTCTTCTCTCTTTCTCTTCTGGTCGATCAATTGTTTTGTTTTTTGTTTTTTGTTTTGAGCCTGTAAATGAAAATATGGTGCATCTCTGTGATTGGGTCTCACTCACCTCTAAACCTAACAAATAAAGAATAAACATTAAAATGAAAAAAAAAAAAACTTAACCAGGGTTTTAGTTAAATAGACCTAGTGAAATTATATCTGAAATAAATCCACATGTATCATCACCAGTCATAGATATCTGAAAAACTGTTTTAAAAAAATAATAAAAATCAAAGCACTAACTACTCTAACAATCTTCACTCTCAGTGGACACTCTCTGATGCACTTAGAGCAGTCTGCCATTGTGATCACAGGAAGAACTCCACACACACAGAGACAGTGCGAATCTTCAAAATTGAATACTAAACTCACATATCGATACTGAAAATGGGTAAGAAAAAAAAGAAGAGGAAATAGTATATGTCTGGCATGAAAAATAACTCCTTGTAAGGTAATCATGGAAAAATACTAGAGCATGTGCAAGACAGACGTACAAACAAAAAACAATTGTGGTTATGGTCTCACTTACCCATCTCTATTGTGACTAAAGATAAAAGGAAGTGAATAGTGAATAGTGAATAGTGAAAAAAACCGAGAGGGAGAAAAACGAGAGGGAGGGCTGTATGGGCCTCTACTTTATGTTAATTTGTATTATTTGACTGGTGGAGGCAGGGAAGCACCTCCTTTGATGCTCTTTTTGGGGTCAAAAAGAATCACCTGCAGAGAGAAAGCATTATTATTTTTGAAGTGTTACAACAGTTACAGAAATTGACTGTAGTTCAAACAAAAGGTTTAAGGTAGGTTAAAAATGCACCTTACAGATAATATAGCTAGAATATATCAACAAAATGTTCTATTTTTACATGTAGGCTCATTTATGTGAGGCAGAACTACAACTACAGAACTCTTAACTTAGAGCAGCTTTGTTATGAGTTATTGTTAATCTCTATTGACAATTTAATAGGTGCACACAAATAGCCTATTGTCTCAAGAAGTCTACAACAGTATTAGCTTATAGTTTAGTTTCTTTTACATTACAAGGTAAAAGTGCATTGTGATGTGATATGGTTGGCTTAATGTTGCAGTCTGTACATCTGTCAGACGTTCAGTTTTGACAAAATTCAGCATTAAACATTTAACATAATGGTATAAAATAGGTTTGAACTGTTAAAATGATGAAGAGAACACACACCATAGTTTTATTTAATCTGCACTGATGTATCAGCAGAATTGATACAATGTATAAAAACAAAAAAGTTAATCAAAGTTGTCCTAAGACAAGAATGGGCATTGTTTTGGTTTAAGGACAACTTTGACGAAAGGTTTTGATCCACTTCAAATGTTGACGACCTTACTGTGTATCAAAGAGCTCTGAACTTATGTCACCATTTTTTACTCTGAGGATCGTGGTGAATAACAGGAATGATTAGCATTCATGATTAGTGATCCATTAATGGATAAATGAATGTTTAATGTATATCTATAACTTTTGCAGTTTAAAACATGGAAAGTCAAGACCCTGCTGTTGTTGAGGCAGTAAAGGCATCAGGCGAGTCCAACCTAGAAAGAGCTACCGCAAAGGCTAAAGAAACATTTGATCAGTTAATGAATGTCTCACTTAACATCGCTGTGACTGGAAAGACAGGATCTGGGAAATCCTCCTTTGTAAATGCACTTAGAGGTCTAAATGATGACGATGATGAAGCAGCACCTACTGGAGTCATAGAAACTACAGAAGAGGTCATTATGTATGAGCGTCCTGAAATGCCAAATGTGAAAATCTGGGACCTGCCTGGAATAGGAAGTCCAAACTTTAAAGCAAATAAATACCTCAAAGATGTCAAATTTGACACCTATGATTTCTTCATTATCCTCAATTCAGAGAGGTTCATGCAGAATGACATAATGCTGGCTAAAGAAGTAAGAAAACGGAAAAAAAACTTCTACTTTGTTCGTTCCAAGATTGACAGCGACATTTTTGCAGAACAAAGGAAAAGAGGATTTGATGAAAAGGAAGTTCTTTCAAGAATAAGAGGAGACTGCCAGAAAAACTTGAAAGAATTGGGAGACCCCAAAGTTTTCTTGATATCATCTTTTGAATTGGACAAATATGATTTTGAAATGCTTCAAAACACACTTGTCGAAGAACTTCCAATCCATAAGAAATCTGCTCTTCTACAAGCCTGGCCAGTGTGCTCTGCTGAATGCCTTGAAAAAAAGATCAGGTTCTTTGAACGTCAGATCTGGGCTGTATGTCTCGCCTCTGCTGGTATAGCAATCATCCCTGTGCCTGGTCTATCAGCAGCATGTGATGCAAGCATGGTTTCGCTTTTCTTTACAAGGTGCTTCTATGCATTTGGCTTGGATGATAGATCACTGTCAAGGCTTTCAGAAAAAGTGAACAAGCCTTTGCAGGAATATCGAGCCAAATCAAAGTTTATTGAGGCATTTCTAGAAAAAATAATGAGTAAACCACACGCCTGTGCTTCATTCACTGCCCTGACTATTTCTGAGTTACTTTTGAGTCTTTTTCCAGGTGTGGGCAGTGTTGCTGCTGCAGGATTGTCTTTTGCTACTACTCAGTACCTCTTGAGACAAGGATTAAGTGAAATGGCAAATATTGCTCGAAAAATCAGAAAAGAAGCTGAGCTGGATGCAGTCTTATAACTCCTACCAAGTCTGAACTTGTGTTTTTAAAATGTATGTTGTCTTACATTGCTTTTGTTTACTGATTTATTTCCAATGTACATTTTCTGTCTGGGCCATGGACTAAAGGTTCATGAGACACTATTTTTTTAGATTATGTGCTGACAATGTCTATAGAAAGGAGACTACTATATGTCTTCATAGTGTTAAGAGAAAAGATGTTAAAGTGCATGTAAATTCTAAACATGAATTTGATCACCTCAGTTATTTGACAGATTTATTTCTCACTGTGTTTTTTTAGCTGATTTTTACCATGTGCAATATGTTATAATAAAAATGTTCAAGTAGTATTTATGGGCTTTTTGTGAAAAAAAAAAAATGGTATGAACATTATCAACCCATTCTCACTCCCAATGCTTAAAAAACTGAAGAGTTATCATACTTATGTAATACTGTCATAAGAGTATACCTAAGACACCAAAACATAACATGCTACTTACATCACCCTGCTCCATCTGGGTGATGCACTTTTCCTCTCTGGTGCAACTGCCATTTTGTGGTTATATATTTTTCAAAGCACATTTGTATGTTGTCATAAATAGAATGGAATACACTGGTCCTTTATTAGCATGTCAATACAGGAGAATATGCAAAATGCTGACTATAAAGCTTCAACAAAACATTTATTGCCTAATTTTTGGCAGTGAAACCCATTATAAGGAAAGAAGAAAACTGGAAAAATGCATTCAAGGTAAACCCCAACCACTTTCAGACAATAAAGTCTCCATTGTACAGTACTTCAGTATGTTAACACAAATAGAGCATAGATCATTATTGACGAAGTTACCACAGTATGGAGAACAGAAAATCCTGGACAGATGACCAGTCCATCAGAGTAGTCTGAAAAAGTGACTATTATAATAGGACATCATTCGATAATTAACAGCTCTTTTGTTTAATTTGTTTAATTTCCATTAATTTCCATTTAAACTCTTAGTCTTTTACTCATTTACTGATGACATAGGGCCTACAACACGTGAATTCATCCATTTCTTCTGAAAGACATGAAAGTGAGTGTCTGGTAAACAGGAAGAACAGAGTGAACTTTTTATGTAGGCTACATTCAAGCTTTCATGGGGGAAAAAAATCTAATTATGTGTGAAAGGTTTAGCCTATTATTAGGCTACTGCTGTTTCAATATACATCAGTGTTTATTAAAACACTAAGAAGCACTCACTTAGTGTCTTTGGCTCAGTGCCAAAAGCTGCGCTAATCAGACCAGTGTGATCATATGCTTAAGTAACTAGCCTACTGAATCAAAAATTGATCGTTTTTTTTTTTTTTTTTTTTTTTTTTTTTTTTTATTATTATTATAAGGTAAGCCATAAAGACTTGCCGAGTCACAGGGCATAAGTCCAAGTCAAGTCTCTGGAATATCCTTCAGTACTACTTAAAGAAGGAGTAAATGAACTGGCAGATATTGCTCAAAAAATCAGAAAAGAGGCTGAACTGGACAGACTACACTGTAAAAAATAAAAAAAACACAATTTGTTGAGTCAGCTTAAAAAAAATTGTTACCCTGCTGCCTTAAAATGTTAAGTTCGGTCAACTAAAATAAGTTTATTCAACTTTAAATGTTAAGTTGTACTAAGTAACAACTTAGATATTTGTGTTTGCTAAGCTTAACAGATGGGTAAGTAACCCAGCTGCCTTAAATTTTAAGCTGATTCAACTGAAATATCTAAGTTGTCACTTAGTATAATTTAACATTTCAAGTTGAATAAACTGTTTTTGAGTTGACTGAACTTAAAATTTTAAGGCAGCCAGGTTATAGATTAAGTTCACTCAACAATTGTTTTTTACAGTGTATGCAGTGACTAGTTGATGTCCTGAACATGTGTTTTTTCAAGAATGTGGTCTTGATTTTATAGGCCATGTATGCATTTTCTGCCTCTGTTATGGATATCTGCTGATTATAATATGAATTTAAGTATCACCGTGTCTTCATACAGTACAGTTTTCAAAAAATAGATTACAATGTGCATGCATGTTTTCAGAAGTTATTGACACTAATTGAATTTAATACTGAGCATTAGATTATATTATAGTTTTTTTTTTTTCAATTGTTCACAATTTGTGTTCATTTTCTATGCTGAAATCTGTTCTCAGTCTCACATAATAATGTATTTGTTATCGCATTTGTAATCACATCTCATACAATAAAAAAATTCATTAATGCATTTCGAGGTCTGGATGATGATGACGACAATTCTGCACCAACAGGAGTAACCGAAACAACAATGCAAGCTACCATGTACACCCATCCCACAAAGCCAAACGTTAGACTGTGGGACCTGCCAGGGATTGGCACGCCTAATTTCAAGGCTAACATATTTCTCAAGAAAGTGAAATTTTAGTCGTATGATTTATTTATCATCATTTCCTCAGAGAGGTTCAAGGAAAATTAGGAGATTACTGTCATAGAGTCAAAAAGTATTTGTTTGTGTTGTTACCCATAACAACATGATGCATACGGAAGTTGACCTGGAAAAGTACACATAGGAGCAAACTACTAACAAATTCATTAATATAGTTTCACTAAAAATATTTCTGATTTTCAAGTCCCCTAAAGAAAAAATCAGATGTAAAATATTACAACTTACCTACAGTCCATTACAAACTGTTATTGTTGTTTTATGGTTTGCACAACAAGAGAGGAAGCATGGTGTATTTTTCATAAAAGTTTTATTAAACAAAAAATAGTATCAGCTGTGAAATGATATGAGAATCTGCAGTTATTACAATTATTACAAACATGTAACACTGTATATTAAAATAGTATATTGAGATCAGTGGTTCACATAATTTTACTCCAGACCAAATTATACAACTAATTTTCTGTTTCCCAACTATTCTTTTGCAAAAATTAAGACAAAGCAATCTCAGCAAAATGTGATGCCTCTAGCATTTTCTTATTACTTTCATATGTTTCAAATATCTGAATTAATTATATGACATTCATTGTTTATCCTCTCTATTAATATATTCAGAAATACATTAAATATATCAGTGATACATGCAATGACTTTAACAGAGCTCATCTATGATGACAATGTTCTTAATTTCTGAATTAAAATGAATTGTGGTATTTGATTTGGGGTTTTACACAAAAAAATATCAGGGTGATAAAATGCCTAAATTTATTAAAAATACTTTTGTCTGCCAAATTAAAATCATATGGTCCAACCATGCTGGAATAAAACAGGAAATGTAATCACAAGGACGACCCCAGCAGATCCTTGTGACTGTGCGCCAAGGTCAGTGAATAAAGAAAATATCAAATAAATTGACTTTTCTACGCTGCAGCTTTTTGAAGCTATAACTAAAATATAGATTATCGGTTTAGTGTGTTGTGTGATGTAGTGTAGGCTCCAAATTAATGTAGACCAGTGTTTCCCAACCTTTTTTCTGCCACAGCACAGTTTTGATAAGTAAAAAAAATCCCACGGCACACCACTAAGCACTAAAAAAACATTAGAATGGCTTGTCATTAGAACGGCCGCATCTAAGGCAGTAAATTACGTTTTCATCGATTTACAGGTTATAAAGTTTATTGTAGCTGTACGTGCACTCAGTTTTTCTTGTTGTTTAATACATTTGGCCAAAATCTAATGATATAAAAGATGAACCACTATGCACAGGATATTTAAAACGTATAAAAGTATATTGGCTACTGACTTTTTCCGCTCTTCAAATACACAACAACTTTAGCATTTAAAAACAGTGTTTCTTGAGTAAAGAAAATGCTGTACTTATTCAAACATCAGTTCTTTATTTACCCTTGCATTGTGAAGAAATAGACGTCTGTATTCAAACTGCACGTTGCGGAACTTCGTTCTGAATGGAGGCGGGGTGGAGTTAAGAGGTTTGACTGACAATTTGAGCATCCAATGGCGTAACAAGCTTTAGTCACAAGGGCGTTATTTTAATGACAAATGTCCAGAGCACATTATTGTAGCGCAAAGGTAGATTAATACAATGCGCCAGCGCGAATCTTTCCGCTCGCATGTGGATTTTCTTTGTTCTCGCACAAAACCGGACGCGCGTTCTCAGATTCACGCTGCTCTCACCCAGAGAGATTGCGCGCACTTAAAACGTGTCTCTCCTCTCTCTCTGCAAAGTGTGCGTGTGCGCGCTCAAACTGTGTCTTGTGCACTCGCAAATCTCTACTTGCTCATGCGCTAAAAATAATTATTTTATACATTGTCAAAAGTTATCAACCGATCAGACTTTCTACGAGATAAAAACTCTATATGAGATCTTATTGGCTATACAGAAATTAATCAAAGATGGATGTGTAATTTCTTTACAATTTAATATGTAGTCATATTAATCAAATATATATAAGAAATAGCTAGGAATCGGGTGCTTGCATGATTTGTAAATAACCTCATTTGTTTGATCAAACCCCTCTGAGCGATTTATCGAAACAAACAAAAAATATGATTGTTAAAGTTCATGCGGTCATATGGGTTAATATATGAAGAGTTCAGATGCAGAAGCCCCTAAATACGTCTGACATATTTCTTTAAAATAAGCATTTCATTATGGCTACTTTGTATAGGTTTCTATGCAAGCACTGGTACTTCTGATTGGGCTGAGGCTGGAGTTTAGCGAGTTTGAAGTAAAAGTATTTGATGGACGTATAATATGTGTCAGGAGCATTCACTTTGTGTCATTATCTCATTTTTGACCGAGATGACTTTTAGCTGGTTTTGCATCTGAACTCTTCATATATTAATATGAATATATATAAAATATAAATCTTTTAACTTAAATCTTCTGATTTAAGTCAGAACTTTTTAGATCAGGGTCAGGTGCCCTATTTCCTAAATACTTAAGATGTGGAGACCAAATATAACACTAATGAATTTCTCATATTTGTCATAACGTCACATTATATTCTATAATTTTAATGCATTTTTAACTGTCATATAGCTATATATTCACTGTTTTAGAGAAATGTTTAGTGGGTTTTCATGAAAAAAAGCCAAAATCAGAACTGAAAACAAACACTGGATTAAAAAAAATCCCAATAAATGTCCAAAGAGTGATTCTATTTATTGTGTTATGATTATATCGTTCATCATTTACATCTATTTTTGCGTTTGATGTTGATTTGATAGAAATTGTTAATCATTATTGCCAGCATACCAACTGAGAATTTATTGCAATTATTTTCATAAATCTGACATATGACATATGTTGGACAGAGGTTATTTATATGTAAACATCATCAAAACAAACAATTTCTAATGGTCATTCGATTAACATTACTAAATATTATTAAACTAGAAATTATTAAAGATCCATATTTGATTGTACATACATAAAAGAGATAAAGTAGTAAAACGAAGTACAATAACCAGTGTAAAACAAAAATACAAATAAAAAAATAAAGGAAAGGCCCTAAATATGTTTTGAAATGTTTTTTTTTAAGTGCATAATGATAACTATGAAAAACGTTTAAACCAAGCTGCGAAAAGAATAATTTTCTAGCGAATAAGCACGGAGAGATTTGCGAGTGCATAGGACACAGTTTGAGTGCGCACAAGCACACTTTGAGAGAGAGCAGAGACACATTTTGAGTGCGCGCAATCTCCCTGGGCGAGAGCAGCGTGAATCTGATAGCGCGCGTCCGGTTTTTCTTTTAATTTTATTTGATTCCTCGGTGTTTGCTAAACATTCTGTAATTTATTAGTCTGTATAGGCTAATACAGCATGTGGTGTGCCATGCTTCATCTTATTCGTTTTGTACCCCGTTTTATTGTTGTTATGCTGTTAATAAAGAATAGGCTAATGAATCTATCTTTTGTTTGAGTCTTAAAAAGTGAAAGGTGTATAAATGTAAGCAAAACAGACAATAATCTAAAACGTGACAAGATCGCGAATTCGAAAGTGAAAGCGTCTGAAGCCCGACTTATAGCAAAAGAGGAAGTCCCGTTTACAAAATTCAAACGAAAAAAAAATACTACTGATGAAAAAAAAAAAAAAAACGTAGGGGTTGAGGGTTAATCACTTCCGTTACCATATAACTATAAAATATGATAAAAGTTCATCAGCATGCACTGATTAAAGTATAGCCAAAAAAGCGACCAATTTATGTGCACCTGCAGCCGACTGAGAAAGTCAGTCGTAAATGAGCGACCCGTGGAAAGAATCTAGAGCCCTAGTCTGCCCGCAACTGATTCTGAAGCAGTGGCAGCAATAATCAAGGAGTGGCAGCAGGGACAGTGAGGGGGACGGATCGGGTCACTATGAATCTGGCGGGGTCGTGTCCCCCCTGTCCCTAGTCCCATCTGCGCCCCTGCTTGTATGCGCAAATAAAATAGTCAATAATGGTCAACATCTACTGTATGTACAAAAGTAAAGTTTTTGTTTTTATTGTCCGCCTCATGGCAATGAATAAAACTATTTTTGACAATATAATACAGCATATATGCTATATTGGTTATATACTATCTATTCATTTTATGAGATGAATTTTGAACTTACCTTGATCTTCTCGAAGCACAACGACTAACTTGTGTGACGGTCCAAATGTAAAAAGATTTTAGCAGTCTAAGCAAACTGTAATTAATAAATTATATTAATTATAGTATAATGAGAGTACATACATTATACATATTTTGAAAATTCATTATTTAGTGCATAAATACTACCATGTAGCTACTTTATATTCTTAAGGGCAAACAGGTACATTTTTCAAGCAAAGTATTTCACAAAAAGAACAAATGATTAACTCTTCAGAATTAAGACAAAAGTAGACCTACTGTCACGTGTTAATGGGAACTAAATTTTCACAGGACACCTGTGTGAACTTGAGGTGAACTGATGTCTTATATCCACAAAGCTATTGGTTGTTTTTTAAAATGAAATCTGATTTGATATTTTGTTATCAAATGCAATTACAACTCACACATTTTTTGGTGAGTTGCCTTAAGTTTTCAAATACTTTTGTCGTCACTAGTTATAGATAACGGTATTTTTAAGGCTGGTTGTAAGGATCAATCGATCGTCTCTGCCGCCCTCTACCGGATTGAGGCAGAACTCAGTTTGTTTTTAAACACTTGTTTGTAGTGTTATTGAAGTACCTTCAATATGATATCAGTCTAAAGTTTTTTGTGTTTTTTTTTTCATTTGTGACAAGGTTAAGCTAAACCTGACTTCCCACAGCCTATGGCATTTGATTTGTTCATCTCCCTTCATTTTGCCTTCAACAAGCAAACAAAATTATGAAAATCTTTAAATATTTTACATAAAACACTTAACATCTGATTTATAAATTAATGTAGTAATCACTTGGTTGATATCTGGAATATAAGTGAAAGGTTGTCTACATCAGTGTTTCCCAACCACTGTGCCGCGGCACACTAGTGTGCTGTGACAGGCTGTCAGGTGTGCCTTGGAAAATTATCAAAAACTTACCGTCTCTATTATATTTCCTTATTATTATTTTTAATCAGTGCTACTGGCCATCATTATGTCTGTTTGTGGGTTTTTACAAAAATTTAACCAATGAAAAGCATTCAAAAGAGCTTGTGACTAAAGCTTGTTACGCCATTGGATGCTCAAATTGTCAGTCAAACCACTTAACTCCACCCCGCCTCCATTCAGAACGAAGTTCCGCAACGTGCAGTTTGAATACAGACGTCTATTTCTTCACAATGCAAGGGTAAATAAAGAACTGATGTTTGAATAAGTACAGCATTTTCTTTACTCAAGAAACACTGTTTTTAAATGCTAAAGTTGTTGTGTATTTGAAGAGCGGAAAAAGTCAGTAGCCAATATACTTTTATACGTTTTAAATATCCTGTGCATAGTGGTTCATCTTTTATATCATTAGATTTTGGCCAAATGTATTAAACAACAAGAAAAACTGAGTGCACGTACAGCTACAATAAACTTTATAACCTGTAAATCGATGAAAACGTAATTTACTGCCTCAGATGCGGCCGTTCTAATGACAAGCCATTCTAATGTTTTTTTAGTGCTTAGTGGTGTGCCGTGGGATTTTTTTTACTTATCAAAACTGTGCTGTGGCACAGTTGTACTAGACAAATAACAGTTTGATCATACATTGCTAGTGTTGATCAGGCAGGCCTTTGTTTACCTTTGTTCATTGTTGTTTATCCGTGATTTCAAATAAGAATCCCCCAGTGGCTTTTTTAGTGTAAACAATTAGCCCAAATTATGCAAAGTAACTACTTGAGCATTAGTTAAAGCCCAAATTACACAAAATAACTGAGTTGAAATCATTTGCTGACAGCTTTTTCCATATTCGCCAATCATTGTTCATTATGATTCATATTAATGTTGTCTTAACTCTTACAGCAACTCTAACCTTAAATTAAAGGACTGTTAGACCCCCACAAATAAATAAACGAATGAAATGTTGCTTTTGACACACTATATTTGATACAGGATTATTCACCCATTTATAATTTACAGAGGGACAGTCATAAAGTGCAGAGCTAGTTCTGTGCAGTTGGAGTAAACTGACCCCAGTTATTTTTCTCTTGACATGGCAGAATATTCCACCCACTAATAACTTAACTACTAATAGCTATTTCCTTTTTAGTGCTTGCAAATCCTAATGCTAGTATTTTTTAAATTTAATAGTTTTCAAGTGCAGTACAGTGAGTCTAATGCTTTGAGGATTTTTATCAACTATGAAAAGTTTTTTTTAAGGCTTCATAAATAAAGTAATGTTTAAGGTATTTCTATAACTTTTACAGCTGAAAACATGGAAAGTCAAGACGCTGCTGTTGCTGAGGCAGTAAATGCATCAGGCGAGTCAAATCTGGAAAGAGCTACAGCAAGAGCTAGAGAAACATTTGACCAGTTAATGAATGTCTCACTTAACATTGCTGTGACTGGAAGGACAGGATCTGGGAAATCCACCTTTATAAATGCATTTAGAGGTTTGAACAGTCATTTGAATGATGATGATGATGGTGATGATGATGATGAAGATGAAGATGATGGAGCAGCACCTACTGGAGTCACAGAAACTACACTGAGGCCCACGATGTATGAACATCCTGCAGCATCAAATGTCAAAATCTGGGACCTGCCTGGAATAGGAAGTCCAAACTTCAAAGCAAATAAATACCTGAAAGATGTCAATTTTGACAACTACGATTCATTATAATTAACTCAGAGAGGTTCACAGAGAATGATGTCATGTTGGCTAAAGAAATAAAAAAAATGGAAGAAAAACTTTTACTTCGTTCGCTCGAAGATTGACAATGACATCAGAGCAGAGAAAACGAAAAGAAAATTCAATGGATGATCTGGGCTGTATCTCTCACCTCTGCTGGTGTAGCAGTCGTCCCTGTGCCTGGTGTATCAGCAGTATGTGATGCAGGCATGATTCTGCTTTTCCTCACAAGGTGATACTATGCATTTGGTTTAGATGAGAGATCACTGACAAGGCTTTCAGAAAAAGTCAACAAGCCCCACTTGAAAGATATGGCCAAATCGAAGTTTGTTATTGCCATCAGAGAAAAAGCTTTAACCAGAATACAAGTCTCTGCTGCACTTGCTACCATTGCTACAACTGAGTTTTTGTTGAGTCTCGTACCAGGTGTAGGCAGTGCTGCTGCTGCAGGAATATCCTTTGGTACTACCTTTTACCTTCTGAGAGAAGGATTAAATGATCTGGCAAATACAGCTCAAGAAATCAGAAAATAATCTGGTCTTGACAAAATGCAATAACTCCTAAAACAGTGGTTCTTAATCCTGGTCTTGGGGTCATTGACTTGTTTTCCTATAAAGCATGTGTGCATTTTCCATTTCTGTCATGGACTAAATAGTTTTGCTAATGAACAATGTATAGGCCTATATGGTAGTGTATTTAAACTGAACATATTGTTTAATAAGTTCACAATTACACAGATTTTTTTCATTGCTTATTCGTTATCTGTGCTCATTTGTATTGTTGAAATGTGGAAAGAAAATATAGTCATGTATAATGTTTCATACATTAAAAAAAATACATAAAAATGTGTTTCAGTACTTTTTTAGTAGCTCATTTTAGAAAAATATAAGAATTATTAAAGGGAGATCTCACCGAAGTATAGGGACAACTGATGACAGGTACCATAAATGAGGGAACTAAAGGAACAACAGGTGAACCCTGGTTTAACTATAGTAAACATGGTTTTTGTAGTAAAACTATGGTAAATTTGCGTTAGGGAAAATGAACACAGGATCTATATACACTGTAAAAAATAAAAAGTTGAGTTAACTTAAAAAAATTAAGTTAATTTGCTGCACAGCAATTTTGAGTTTACTCAACTTTAAAGGAGGGAAGTTGTGCCAACTCATATATAAAAGTTCAGCGAACTTCAGTGAAGTTGAGTGAACTACCAGTCAGAGTTGGCACAACTTAGTTCTTGAAGTTCAGTAAACTTAAAAATGCTTTGCAGCAGATTAACTTAAATTGTTAAGTTGACTCAACTTAAAATATTAAGGTAACCAGCTGCAAAGCTTTTTTGAGTTTACTGAACTTCAAGAACTAAGTTGTGCCAGTAATTTTTTGCTTGAAGTTCAGTAACCTCAAAAAAGCTTTGCAGCCGGTTGCTTTAGTATTTTAAGCCAACTCAACTGCATTTTTTACTATTTAAATGTATAACTTTAAATCTTACATCCTTTACCGTCATTTTAAACGTTCATCTTGCTCCATCTATTATTTTGGCGCATTCATAATGCAACAAACACACTGGATCAAGAAGCAAAATATTTCAACTATTAACACAACACTTAAAGGAATAATTCAACCAAAATTATTTGGAAAATTTATCATTTACTCACTCCCATGTTGTTCTAAACCGTTGTTCACACTCAACACAAATTAAAATATTTTAATGAAATTTGAGAGACTTCTGTATTGAAAGGCTGTTCACCCAAAACTTCAAAGCGTTCATAAAGAGATCATAAATAATTAAATAAATATATAAGTTAATATGAATTGAGCAGTTTAAGTCTCCTGAAGAGACACAATTGTAGGGATGCATGAAATAGGATTTAGAAAATAGTTTATTTTCATTAATATTAGTATATTTATACCTTTGATACTAGTTTTACTTATTAATATTATTTACATATATTATCTATTAACATTTTTGTTTTTCCTATAATGTATTTTAGCCTGTATTAGGGTTTTACACACTCACACAAAAACTAAACAAAACAGCATGTAGTTTCAGTTAGGTACTTTTATTTTTTTAATTGACATGAACTTGAAGCAAAAATGAAAATGCTCTAAAAACAGTTATTGGCTAAATACAAATAATAAATGACAGTTGACAATGAACATGAAAAAAACATCAGAAAGTAAAAATAGAAATAGAAAATAAATGACAAAATTTCCAGGAATAATGTATCTTCAGGATCCTCTGTGATGCCTTTAAGCCCATCAATGTGGTGTGATTGAGTGGCAGTTTCTCTGCAGATGATGAGGTTGTGAATATGATGCATCTGAAATACACAGTTGAGTTTACAGTTAAAGAGTGTCCATGTGTTTATGTAAAAACAATTATGCCTATGAAGGCCATAAGCAAAAATTGACATATAAGCAGTATGCCCTTCAAAATATTAAAAAAGAAAAAGTGATTTAAAGTGGGATCTTAGGATAGTTTTATATAGC
>NW_026127472.1:0-11480 GCF_022985175.1 Labeo rohita
ATATTGTTATTTTCTCTGTACAGAATGGGCTCAAACAAGTCAAAAGTTTACATACACCTTGCAGCAGTGGCAGAGCCAGGATGTTTTCATAGGGGTGGCAAGGGAGGGGCCTGCAGCCAGTCTGGGGTGGCAATTAATACGATTTATTTTTACTTAATTGTAACTGAGATATTTTTATATATGTAATACTGAGTGAATATGATAATTTTTGTAGTGGCTTACTATTGCACAGTCAGCTTGGTAATGGGGTTCTCAAAACCCCCAAAAGCTTGTTCTCCAACACTGCACACTCATGGATAAGACATACAAATAGTGATATGAATGTAAAAAAGGCCGGAAGTCAACAGCACATAAATGCCAGAATGTAAAATGAGTTATTTTATGCATTTAAATGGTTTTATTTTCATTTGTACTTTACAAATTAATGAGAGAAAAACAAAGTAGCGCATATTTTCTAATATAAATGCACTGTGCTCACATTTACTGTAAAAAAAAAAAAAACACATAGCCTATCAGCTTGCGCCTTGAAGCTCGAATTGCAGAATATATTTTAGTACATGCATTTGAGAAATGTTCATTAATGTGATGTATATGCATGCATGCAGTTTGTAGCTTTAATCACCTTTTTGGTAATATCATGACTTAACTGATGACAGAACTACATTGTATGCTCATAGTTTCTTGTGTGTGTTTTTTATGATAAGTGATATGTATGCACCTCATATTCGTGTAAAGTTGAAGAGTGTGTGCCGTGAGCACAGAGAAATGGTTGACAGCACAGGAAAGTTTGTGTTACATATAGCCACAGTTCACTGTTGTTTCTACTGAAGTAGATTTGGCTCCTGTACATTTTCTGCACTCATTTGACTCACGCCTGGTGCTCGTTTGAGTTGAAGTAGGCGTCTCAAAAGTCACCCATTTTATGTGGTCGTAAAGAGATAAGGCGGTTCCGCATCTTAAAAAAAAAAAAAAGCACTCCTTGTTAAGGAAAAAATTGGACAAAAACTGCAGTTTTGAGAAGGGTGGCCAAGCTTAGGTCAGTGGTGGCCATGGTCACCCCCTGGCTCCCCCACTGCCTTGCAGAATCTGCAAAATGTTAATTATTTTGCCAGAGTCCTAATACTGTGTTGTTTCCTGAATGATCCACAGCTGCTGTTTTTTTTTTTTTTTGTTTTGTTTTTTTTTTGTTTAGTGATAGTTGTTCATGAGTCCCTTGTTCTTTCTGAACAGTTAAACTGCCTGCTGTTCTACAGAAAAATCCTTCAGGTCCCAGAAATTCTTTGTTTTTTCAGCAGTTTTGTGCATTTGGATCCTTTCCAATAATGACTGTATGATTTTGTGATCCATCTTTTCACACTGAGGACAACTGAGGGACTCATATGGAACTATTGCAGAAGGTTCAAATGCTCACAGATACTCCAGAAGGAAACACAATGCATTAAGAGCCAGGGGGTGAAAACTTTTGAACAGAATGAAGAATGAAAATCACATTTTTTCTTGCTAAATTGCAGCCTCAGCCCAATCAGAAGTACCAGTACTTACACAGAAAACTATACAAAGTAGCTAGAAAGAAATGCTACTTTTAAAGAAATACGTCAGATGGATTTAGGGGCTTTTGCATCTGAACTCTTATATATAATTACAGTTCTGTTGCAGTGGTTCCCGTAATGAGCATGCTGAATTTCCGAGCGGAAAAAAAAATTATGTGAGAATCTGCACTGTGGGTGTAAGATAGAAATCAACCACAAAACAAATAATAAGCAGTGCTTAATCATTCAAGCAGAAACACTGACTTCTGCTCCACTTATAGTGCTGTTTGTTTTTGATCAGACCACAGAGTGCAACGTGTGTGACACATATATAAAATATGAGCAGACCGTCTTTGTTGATGTGTAAATACTGCCAGAGCTGCATGCAAAAACTGTGCACTTATTAGAAAGCAAAGCATAGGACAACCTAAAACCAAGACACATTCAACTGCAAAACATTTTTATTTTATTTTAAATATGCTTGTTTGTATTAATGCAAACAGCAAAATGCTGTACAAGTAAACTTACTAAAGTAAACATTTTTACAGTGAAAAAATTACACAGAGATACTATAATACAAAAAAAAAAAAAAAAAAAAAAACTACATAAGAAGTTGTGATGACAGTCATCTGCAAATGATTTTGTTTCTCTTGGTCAGTGTGTTCTTGTGTTTTTGTCTCTGTTGCTGTCAGTGTGGACCCACAGTGTTGTATATCATGCTGTATATTGCTCCATCTGCTGGAGGCTTCACTGCTTTACTCCCAGGAATATAATCAATAGTACTGTAGTAGCCTTTGTCCTTGTTAGGATACAGTGGAAAAGGGGATTGTATAATAAACATCATATATTCATGTCTGAAATTTCATCACATCAATGCATGTCTGCTCTACTTACATTAGGTTTTTCATCATTTATATTGCTGTATATCACAGGATCTTCAGGTTTAGAGTAGATCTGCATTTCACACACAAAACAATAAAAAAAAGAAATATCAAGAAATCAACATATGACTTATTTAATAAACTACAGGTTAAGGTAATGCATTTGAGAAAGAGAGAAAGAGAGAGAGGAAAAAAAAAAAAAGATTTTCTTTAAATTTCTCTAAAATGTTTTTTGATTGGTTTTGATGAGATGGATCTTAGCATCGTTTGCTAACCTTTGTGTTAACCAGAAGAGGGAAACAAAGAGAGTAATTACTTTGACTCAATTCTCTAAATATACATATATTTATTTTTTTGTAACCATAAAACTTAAAACCATAAGTTCAGATCTTTAAAAAATACATTTTGGAGCATTGGCATTTACTGACAGAATGGCTAGGTTTTGAAGCATGAATAGACACAGACAGAGTTCTTAAGTCTCATAAAACAGTTCAGAAAAAGAAATTAGAGTTTTAAAATAAAAGCCACAGCAACTGTCATACAAACATTTTCATAACTAGATTCTCATAAACTAAAGGACTTACCATGTCAGTGGTTCTGCTGCCGTCTCTGTCTCTGATTTGATGTTTGTCTTTCTCTTCATTTTAAAAAAGAAGAAACAACATTTTTTTACATTAACAGAATTAATATACTGCTGTTGAAATATATTATAAAATGGCATGGAATTAAGTGATTTTTTAAACATAAAATGGAGGTCAAACTGACTGGGTCTCCGTCTCCATATCCAAGTGAAAACACAGACCAGAATCAATAACAGCAGAAGCACAGAAACTAGAAGCCCCACAGTCATGAGTTCATTTTTTCTGTGGGAAATAAACATTTTAAAATATTTTCATTCAACAAGCTCCAAAAATGATGTGAGACTAATTCAGCTGGATAAAAGGCACCAGAAAATAAGGCATATCTGAAATAAACATTCATTACAAATTATTTTAACTCTGTCGTAGAATTACCTTAAAGGGGTCATCGGATGCCCATTTTCCACAAGTTGATATGATTCTTTAAGGTCTTAATGAAAAGTCTATAATATACTTTGGTTAAAAATTCTGGTAACGCTTTAGATTACAACCCGCAAAGAACTACGTAAGTAAACTGAATTTACGGTGTATGTTTCTGTAATTATAGTGTACCTATAAAGAACGTACATGTAGGTATAAGGGAACAATATGTTATATTTGGGTAATAAGGGGATAACAAACCAGATATTCAACCTGCAAAGAACTACATAAGTATACATGTAGAGGCGTTTTCTCTAACATGCTGTGACTAACAATAGAACCATAAAATACACCGAACACGCAACATAATTACAAATTAAACAATTTTATTTGTGTGCTGTAACCCAGATCTTCAGAATCCATACGATTTGCGAGGACCAGAACCAAATTCAAGGCTTTGTCCGGCGATCTTCATCTCCATCTCTAGCAGCGAGTCCAGCAGCAACAGCCGTAAACCCATGCTAAAGTGCATTTTGCGACAGGAAAATCGGACGTTCATTGGCTCTCGCCTGCATTCGTCACAGATTACGACATGCCGTGTTTCTGCTGAGACGTGTTGGAATGACGCGCGGGCGCCTTCGAGGAGTGGATCAAGACAATAATCTGGATAATATTTTCAGCGATTAACAATTTAAATTCTGCTCTCATCCTACTGCACCTCAAACCTACTGTATTCCGCCAGAGAGGACTGCGGCTGCAAACGCATCGTTATTTGGATTACTTTTTTGTATGGCTGTTGACATTTTTGCAATAAATAAATGATTGTGATTGCACTTTCCTGTTTTTTATATTTTTATTACTGTTCAGTCATAGTTAACGTTAGGTTTAGCGACTATAAAAAAAATATTTTTAGATATATTTTCAGATTGTGTGTTTATGTATTGAACCTACCCTGTAACTTCCTTGAACAAGGGGGGAACAATCGCCACTTTAATTTACAGCCCGCAGAGGGCACACTTACTCTGTAACTACATGGAACAAGAGTATAATTTCCCAGTAATTTTAAAAATCTTACATATAGATACACCAAACTTAGGATTTAACAGAACAGGTACCTGTTAAGTTTTTAAGTAATTCCATTATAAATTATTTGTAGGATATCTGTTTGCTACCCCGTTATTACCCAAACGTAACATATTGCTCCCTTATACTTACACGTAGGTACAATATAAATACGAAACATACACTGTAACTTCAGTTTACTTGCGCAGTTCTTTGCAGGTTGCATATCCGGTTGTTACCCCCGAATTACCAAAACATAAAATAGCCTATTGTTCTCTTATACCTACACATACATACTAATAGGTACACTATAATTACAGAAACGTACACCGTAAATTCAGTTTACTTACGTAGTTCTTTGCGGGTTGAATATCTGGTTTGTTATCCCCTTATTACCCAAATATAACATATTGTTCCCTTATACCTACATGTACATTCTTTATAGGTGCACTATAATTGCAGAAACATACACCGTAAATTCAGTTTACTTACGTAGTTCTTTGCGGGTTGTAATCTAAAGCGTTACCAAAATTCTCAATGGTTGTGTAAAACAACACCCTTTTTACCTTGTCAAAATCAGCTCTGCAAAAATCATCTCATTCTGGTCGAGGCTGCTTTAAATGTTAATGAGCTCTACTCGCCCCGCCCCTCTCTTCTCTCTGTGGAAAAACGAGCCTGTTTACTTTAGCCGCTAAACTTGCTAACTAGCACATTATTAGGAAAGGCGATCGCAAATATTCATAAAAAATACTTATACTCACTTCTTCTGTAAGTGAAGCTGGATCACGAATGATTTGAGCGAACATAGACGGATATATGGAGATCAGGAGGCGCATTCCCTTCACAAACAAACGTAATCTACTCCATCTTCAGCAGCTCAGATGTCGGGAGTAAATGACGACCACTATGTTCATTATTACATCCAGCAACACAACACCTCAATCGCTCAATCAGAGATATTCTTGTCTAACTTACATCCCTGCTCCGGCATTGAAACAAAGAGGGCGGACTGTTACAGCTGATCTAAGGTAAGACGCTCATGTCAATCAACTGTTGTGGGAGCGGCCTCTGATGGTGTGACGCCACACCGACAGGCATCTGAGAACGGCTCGATTTGAAAAAGGGGATATTATTTTTACAGATTAATTAAAAACCACTGCATGGATTTTTATCATTATAGGGTAGATTTGTACATACACTGACAACACACATTAATGTTCAAACAACATGTAAAAGTGAACTTAGCATTCGATGACCCCTTTAAGTTTTACTTTTTAAACAATACAGATGTAGTGCCTTTGCAGTTTGTCAATGGCTTCAGTTGGGTTATTATTATTCTCGTGACATCCTGTTTCACTTCTGCAAAGATAAAAAAGGAAACAGAAAAGAAAGATCACGAAGGCAATGAGGAAATGATTGTTAGAGTAAAAGGCTAAATAAATTGAGGAACTACAGCATGATGAAAAAACGCAGAGGAAGATTCTAGGAAAATGAAATGTCAGTGAGAAATGTTCGAATACTGACGTGTCTTTTTCTTTGTCTGGCTTTGCCCCAGTTACAGAGAGATGAACAGGATTCAGTGCCTCTCCTACAGAACAGCAGTACCAGCCAGAATCAGTCAGTCTCAGTCCAGTCATCAGCACAGTGAAGGATCTTCTCCCATCATCAATGATCTGGACTGATGGATTCTGGGATGTGTCAGTCCTCCCCACTGTGTAACAGCGCTGATCTTTATATCTGCACCACTGTTTGAGTTTATTCTTATATTCAGAACTGTAGAGACACTGAACAGTGATATCACCACCTTCATGTCCACATACACTGCTGCTCACCACAGACACATCAGGAGCTGAACACACACACACAAACATAGATTCTAAAATACATATGTGTGAAGTCAGAGAATTTGACATGAGAACGTGATTAAAACAATTGCAAAATCTCATACCAGACTGAACCTTGAGATAAAACTTATATGCAACAGCCGATTGTCCTTCAGTACCCACAACACAATAATAATGTCCAGTCTGTTTGATCTGCAGGTTTCTCATAGTCACAGTAAAGAGACTCTGATCAGGATGATCAATTACTGACAGATTCTCCTCCATTGTGTTTGTGTATATACTAAACTTATCAGTTTCTAAATACCAGTATTTCTTCTGCAGTGTGTATTTCTCCTCATAATGACATGGGATGGTGACAGATCCTCCAGGCTGAATAGTTAATACATGATTTGGCTTACCGAAGATGCATTCAACACCTAAACAAACAACACACAAACTGTTATGTCCAGGATTAACATTAAATTGCTTCTTTATTTTTTAGTCTTCATATAAAAAACAATAAAAGCAATACAAACAGCTAAATATAAATTGTGCCATTAGAAACTAATAAACAGGATTCATTAGTAACAAACACAGCACAACATTTAACACTCACCTAAAATGAGCCAAAACTCAATTGAAATGTAGAATATTTTTGTTGTTGCGTATGCGGCCATTGAATACGTTTTTCTTCCTGGATCTTGAGCTGTTTGACTGTATTTATAGTAACTTGTGCACTTCCCTTTTCACCCTCACCTAGCACTTAAACAGCTTGCGCCACCTAGGAGCTGTGTATAGACTCCAGATCAGGGGTTCTCAGCCCTCTGGCCCTCGAGGTCCACTTTTATTAAGTTTAGCTTAATCCTAATATGTGAACACATGTGAACAAGCTAATCAAGGTCTTCAGGCTTACCAGAATATTACAGGCAGGTGAGTTTGGAGCTAAACTCTCAGAAAAGTGAGACCTCAAGGAAAGACCTCAAGGGCCAGAGCTACCCTAGTAAAAAATAAATATAATAAAATTAATTTAAAATACATTTATTTAATTGCTAAGTATACTACAAATACATTTACATATTATATACTTATTAAAAATACCCTGCAATTGTTCTTTTAGTATACCAAACTGGTATATTTAAAATCTGCTAAATTTGAACAACTAATTTTGTACTTAATGCACTTTACTTGTGCGGAAGTAGCACTGAAGTCCAACTAAAGATACAATTAAGTATTTGATTGTGCTAAAGTGGAACTATTGCAAGTATACTTTAGGTACACTTTAAATATTTTACATTTAAAGATCAATATTATTAAGATTATACAGTCCTCATCAATAATGACATTAAAACACATTTTAGGCTTAATATTAAGAAATGTGCACTGTGCACAAGTAGTAATCCAAATAAAGTTTAATCACAATTTTCATAACAGTATGTCTCGAGTGATATATCATTATGTTAATAGACTTGAACTATGCTTAGTGTAAAATAAATGCATTTTAAAAAATTACTTTTTTACTACAGTGAGAATCCCTGATAAGACGATGTGTGATTGTTTCACTTTTTCAAAGAAAAAACAAAAAGCACAAAACTGTATATTTGTGCAGTGTGTGCATGTCAAAAGATCAAATCTGATTTGAAGCTTGTGACACATAAATGTAGACATCAAATCAATCACTTTATTTAGCATTCATGCAAACACTACATTGGGATCATCAATCAGAATGATTTCATTACAACTGAAACAAACTTACAACTTTTTTGAAACTTGATTAACTTGATCAACTGAACTGCTTCACAAAATGATTCACTGTTTGTGCTCAAAACACCACACACTGGTGATGCCTGCTGGTCAAAAATGCATAAAAACAACATTAAAATGACTACAAAAGTGTAAAACTGATCTGAGATTTGGTAAAAACCATAGACACTGGTTTATGAGTTTACTGGGCCTGTCATAACACCCACACTTGTGGTATTGGCCACTTGAGAGCACTGCACAAAACAATAAGTGCTCAAGACTGTCCCATGTCTAAAAAAACAGCCAAAGCGCAGTGCCCTTAATGGCATGACACATAACTATAAAGCCATATATTCATATTTGGGTAGTAAAAAGTGTTGCACATTTTATTTTGTGCAAGGTGACTTTATATTTTGTACAACATTTGCACCACAATTACTAAATTGTGTCATCTGTTATATGGGAAGTACTGAACAGACATTTAGAAGTATTTTTTAATTGGCTTTTTATCCAAATGTTAGATAACACTATTTCTAATAAATCATTTTAAGGTTTCTTATGTTTTCCTGTCGTGGTCATTTCGCTGTCCACTTCAACAGTTTTAATAATGCTTAAGGTACTCAAGGCCTTGCTTTATTGTGAATAATGGGCCTAACAACGCTGTCCTGCCATGACTATATTCATAATAGCACATTCTCTTCTATTTTATAGCATAATTAATATTACTGAATATTTTTAAACATTTACAGGCACCTTATTATTTTTTCTGACAGGAATAATGTGGATCTAAATTGTAAAGGCTTTCATTCAGTCCTATACATTGCTGCTTGAAAGTTTGTAAACACTTTAGAATTTTGATAAACTGAGAATCCCTGGTGCACTTCAACACTTGTTTCATTTAGTATATTACACTTTTATTTACATCTCTGCTTCACTATGGGGACGGGGGGCACTAACTAAATTTTATCAATCACAAATAAACACATTTTTACACTTCATCTGCACATGGTTCTCTCCTAGCTTGAGATGTGATCGTTTTACTTTTTAAGAAATTGTATTTCTCAATTAGATTAATTCTAATTACATTTTGTATCAGTTACACAAAAAGTTGATTTTGAGATATATAAACCATATTTTACATGTCCATCATTCTTCATTTGCCATCAAAAGTTTTAATGCTTGTGAATTCAAACTAATGTCTATTTTATCTGTATAATATGTTAAAGGGGTCATATAATACGATTTCACCTTTTTAGCTTTTGTTAGTGTGTAATGTAGCTGTGTGAGCATAAACAAAGTTTGCAAAATTACAAAGCTCAAAGTTCAGTGCAAATGGAGAAATTGTCATTTACAAAATTAGCATAGCAACGCCTACAGAGAACTGCTGGTAAGAGACTACAACAAAATAATTCTGGGTTAATGACATCATACACCCAGATAACCCCGCCCCCAGGAACATGCAAGGAAGGGTGATTAAATATTAGAAGAGGAAGAAAACTAGAAGTGCATGTAAAATCTATTCATATGCTGTATGAATCTGATTTTTCTAACCATTTTAATGAATTCAGCTCAGCTACTCCAACAATGAACTGTTCCACGTATACACCTATTTTAACATAGCTATGACAAGCGTTAAACACGGGCGTGTATGCGGTTGGTGTTCTGTATTAAAGCTTTAATCATGATAAACCCTTATATTCAAAGCTAGCATAAGCAATAACATAATAACAGCGTATCTAAAAGTATGAGACAACAACAAACAAAAACATAGGCCTACCATTAAGAGCTGTGCTTGCACAAGTTCTGCACAATCCTCTTCACTAATATCCTCTGCGTCTCATTCGGTGTCAAACTGATAAACAATATAGACGATGCCATTGTTTACAATACAACCGCAGAACATACTGCTGACGAGGGGCGGGTCGTTTAGACGCGCACTAGAGGCAGTTTAGCCAATCACAACACACTCGGCCAACTAACCAATCAGAGCCAATTCACAGAAACAGGAGCTCGACCAGCCGTTTTAGGCCCAATCCCAATTCTACCCCTTACCCCTACACTTTCCCCTACCCCTCCGTTTGGCGCGTTCACGTGTAGGGGTACGGGTGTCTCAATTCTCTTTTGGTTGGAGGGGTAGGGGGAAGGGGAAGGGCTAGATAGCCCTCCAAACGAAGATTTTTCGGGACCTCACTTCAAACGAAGGGCTAAGAGAAATTTCCAACATGGCTGCTCACTCGAGCAAGCAGACCCATAAATGTAAGTAATTTTTGCCATTAATAAAGATTTTTATGATAATTTTTCATTATATGTATATTACCTTCAATCTTGTGTTTGTGTTTACGGTGATGTTCTGTAAAGAAACGTTTGCAAAAAAATCGCTAAAGTTTGCTAGCGGATAGCGCTGATTGCACGATATTAGAAAATATATGTTTTATCTACAGGGCTCGAAATTAACTTTTTTACTTAGTAGCACTGGTGCTCCCAACTTCAACTTCAAAAAATTTAAGAGCACCAAATGAATATGAATATATTTGAATGTGCGCGCGCGTTTTACTTTCGGTTTCGTTTAAACGATGGCGCTAAACTCTCGGCGGTGCTGAGCGTGAATTCTACAGTACAAGACATTAATTTAACAAAACAATTTGAAAGTGGGGGATTTTGAAAAGTGTGTCCCTAGTGGAAATTACGCCCCTGCCTGAGTGAAACTCTGAAGCTGAGTTATCATTTGATGTGAATGTACAGTACACTGAGACGGAGGCACCAGAATTGCGTCTAACAGAATGACCTTTTATTTGTCCACAATCAAAAATCGTCGTATCACACACCCATAATTTCAATGTAGTTTACAAATCCGGAACAGAGGTTGGTTGAGAGAGAGAAAAAACGGCCGGTTCCGAGTTTCAGCGGAGCGCAGTGTCAGTGACAGGGAGTGATCGACGGCTAATATCTAAATTCTGCATTAAAGTTAAGAACGTACAGATCGAGTTTAATTAGTTATGTAATGTTGGAGAAAACGGCGAAACTGTCACTGTATCAACGTATGATGACGTATGACAGTGTAGTAGTGGTGTCCCATTTCTTAGGGGAACATTTTTAACCCTTCCCCTTCCCACTTTGTTTCAAGGGGCAAGGGGAAGGGGCGAGGGGTAGGCAAAGGGGTAGAAAATAGAATTGGGATTGGGCCTTAATGCTAGCTAAAAAGCAGTGTAAAAAATATTTGAAAAATAATGCTATTTTTAAAAAACGAAGCATGAAGACATGTTGTTTTGCACCCCATAAACACAACCAAACGATCCATTCCACCACCCCATTAAAGGTGCAGTACGTCATATCGACAACTAGCGGCTGAAATTGATACTGCATTTCAAATTCAAAATATTGGAGAGCTATTGAACTTCGCATGTTTCTTAAATATCTTCAAACATATTATGGTATTTTTATGCTTTA